>NW_028176922.1:0-21934 GCF_964030765.1 Micromesistius poutassou
TCAGGAAGTGTCGCCCAAAACACTCTCTCTCCTGCTCAACTGTCAGCTCTGGCCTTCATCCTACTGACATCAGAAGAGGAGCTGGACGTGTTTGACCTGAAGAAATACTCTTCTTCAGAGGAGGGTCTTCTGAGGCTGCTGCCAGTGGTCAAAGCCTCCAAAACATCTCTGTAGGTTCACTTATAACATGTATAACAATACACACAACACAATATACATAAAACTGGAATATAAGGTTAAAATAATATGCATAAGATCTCTGTAGGTTCATAACAACATGCATTACTATTCTACTCAACAACATAATAAACATACTAGAAGAATAAAAAAGTTATAATAATGTAAAAAACATCTCTGTAGGTGTACTATTAAAGTATAATGTATAACAGTACACATAAGAGCATATTTAAAATAACATTATAGAAGTAGTATTCATTTACAAAAACATTTTCAAACACAAATTAAAAAAACGGGAAAATTTTGGTCGAAGCAAAAACAATAGGGACCTTGCAGTGTCCTGCTCGGTCCCTAAATATTAAAGATTTTACACCTGAAACATAATAAACATTTAAACATCTAATGATTGATGAAATATTTTTTCAACTAATAACATTCCTTCATTATGTAATAAGTTAAAGATGTGTTATTTTAATCACAGTTCCTAACATGTTCTGTTTACTTTTGGCCAAGGCTGAATGGCTGTAATCTGTCAGAGAGATGCTGTGAAGCTCTGGCCTCAGTTCTCAGCTCCAACTCCTCTAGTCTGAGAGAGCTGGACCTGAGTACCAATGATCTGCAGGATTCAGGAGTGAAGCTGCTCTCTGCTGGACTGGGGAGTCCACACTGTACACTGGAAACTCTCAGGTCAGTTTTACTCAATGGACAAACAGTTACACCACAAGGTTCAATATCCATTAGATCCATAAAAGTGTGCACATAAAGTGAAGCAGCACGCAACTGACACCCCCACGCAGATAAATGCTGTCTTTGCTCTCGTGCTCGAAAAGTATTTTCCTGCTCACTTGGTTAATTATTCTCCTCACAACACAATATACATAATATTGGAATAAAACAAATAATTATGCACAAAACATCTCTGTAGATCTACTTTTTGTTTCAGTACTATGAATAACATGTATTATTTTGTAATACATGTTATTCATAGTACTGAAATAAAAAGTTATATTAATATTAGTGCTGTCAGTGAAACGTGTTATTAACGGCGTTAACGCAAATCCATTTAGACGGCATCAAATTTTTTATTATGACATTAACGCTCTTTAAAGACCGGGTAAACCAAGAATAATTATGGGTTTTGAGTTTATAATACCACAGGAAAATATATTATTAACCACCCTGCCAAATTTGAAGGACTAAAAAAATCGCGAAGTATATAAAATTATGCTTCAAAGTTGATGAAAAATGAGCAGTAATCCCTGGCTCAGGACGGTGGGGGCGTGTGCGCTGCAGGCCAGGAAACCACGCCCATCACCGGAGAGGTCCGAAAACTTAAATAAAGTAAACGAACCGTTAACGTTACGTTTCCCACTGTGGCATCCAGGGAAGATGCACCAACGAGGTTGAAGAGGCATAACGGGCAAGCTAGCTGCAAACTGACAATTCAAACCAGACTCGTGAGCGGTAAAACCATAGACGGGTGAAACCACAGAATGCTAGTGCGCGGTTAATGTATTTATACCTAGAGGGAAGCAGGGGGCGGGTCTACATCGGGCGACCGCTTTACGTAAAGCGGTCGCCCGATGTAGACCCGCCCATTTTAAACCTGCACACAGAACATTCTCTGAGGCCTAGCTCCTCAAGGAAATGATGAATGGGAAAAATATTTTTTACATGTTTTGAGGGACACATTTAAGGCCTAATTAATATGATAAGAAGAAAAATACTGAATTTGGTTTACCCGGTCTTTAATCTGCGGGAAAAACCGCCCAATCTGGCAACACTGCCTGAACGTCCTCAAGCTCTAGCGTCAACGTAAATCAATGAGACCAACTGAAAACAAAGCCATATTAAACTTAAACTGTGATTCTGATTAAAGTATAAATGATATCGAAATTCTGTTTCGATATTATTATAAAAAATATATTTTATAAAGCTTTAACTTGTCCTCCAAATGGAATGATGAATAGGCCTACACTTTATAAATGTGGTTACTTTAGTACAAACTGCTCTCAACCAGAAAGAATAAATGGTGTGTGTGTGTGCAGGTTGTCTGGCTGCCTGATCACACAGGAAGGCTGTGCTTCTCTGGCCTCAGTTCTCAGCTCCAACTCCTCTATTCTGAAAGAGCTGGACCTGAGTACCAATGATCTGAAGGATTCAGGAGTGGAGCTGCTCTCTACTGGACTGGGGAGTCCACACTGTACACTGGAAACTCTCAGGTCAGTTATCAGCCTCTTCTTCAAATGGGTTATTCTAGACCAGTAAGTGCTGCTCCTGCCTGATGCATTTCTGTTGCTCTTTTCCCTGCTGACAAAACACTCCATGGATCTGCATAATGTTAGAACCTATGAAGAAACGGTCTTAGCGTACCAAACACAGCGGAGTTCTCCTGACTCTAACCGAACAATAAGGAGCCTAATCAGGGGCTGAGGCCTACTTGTGGGGAAAGAGCAGGTGAAGGGGAAGGGGACTCAACAGGAATAAATTAAAGAGAAATGGTTCACCCAGACACACGTGGCAGTCACACACTGGTATCACCAAATCCAAGGAAGCACAGCACACAAGAATGAGGGACACCACCACCCACGTCACCACCACCACCACCAGCCTGCAGCCACTGAGAAGGAAACAAAAAGGAAGTTACAACGGAAATAATTAACCCAAAATGTATGAAGCAATATACAACATGAAGCAGGAAATAGTTCACAAAATAAACTTAAAACAATTTACTTCTTCTTACTTCTTCTTTAATTATCAAAATAATAAAGTACAGAAAACAAAACAAAATTAAGGGATTAACTCCTCAAAATCATTGGGCTCAAATTAAAGGGATAAACAGGTTAAAGGTGTGGTGTCGGCAGTCCACCATGCAAGCTGGCTGTAGCCAAAAGCCAGCAACAGCAGCACCACCAAGCAGCACAGAGCAGCAAGGAATAAGTGGCTACCAGAGACAAAGCAAGGGACAACGTCGTATATAGCAGCAGAGACAAACGGTGTGATTAGCAGCAGAGACAAACAGCAGACAAAGCTGTAGACAAAGCTATAGACAAAAGCTGTGTACAAAGCAGCAGCGGCCCCAATCAGCTGGTGGCGGAGTCAGATAAATTGCCACCTATAGATTTCGGCCAGCTGATGAGCGTTCCCTGTCAATAAACATAAAATTAGTATGGCTAAGCTACATTTATCAAGGCTTTTGGAGGCTAGATTTAAAGTAGCATACCCGTTTTCAAAGTCAAACCTGCACAGGGAGAGGGAGGGAGGGAGAGAGACACACGGCAGGGGATATCTACCTGTGACCACACTAGCATTAGCTACAGGATAGCATTCGGTGTAACACAGAGAGAGAGGACACTTACCGCTCGAGAGAACCAGCGACTAAACGGAGCACGGAGCACGCAGTCGCTGCTCTGCAGTGAAAACACACCGGCTTTAAGCATGAGGACACAGTGATAAATGAAACGAATCAGTAGCCGCAGCAAGGGTGCGGAGCATTACCTGCACGGGCAAACACCTGACCCGGAAATGATGCATCAGTGAGAGCACAAGAAGGAGGGCCGTACTTATGTACTGCCGCCCTAGTGGTCAGCTGACGCAATTAACTGCAGCAAGGCAACCCTATTTCTATGCTGCTACATTAACATCATATTTGTTTGGTGTAGTGCTGCTCATGTCCGATGCATTTCTGTTGATCTTTTCCATGCTGACAAAACACTCCCTGGTTCTACACAATGTTAGAACCTGTGGATAAACGGTCTTAGTGTACCAAACACAGCGGACTTCTCCTGACTCTAACAGAACAATATCTCATTGTCCTCCATATGGAATGAATACACTTTCTAAATGTGTTTAATTTGGTACGAACTGCTAGATAGAATAAATGGTGTGTGTGTGTGTGTGTGTGTGTACACAGGTTGTCTGGCTGCCTGGTCACACAGGAAGGCTGTGCTTCTCTGGCCTCAGCTCTGAGCTCCAACCCCTCCCATCTGAGAGAGCTGGACCTGAGCTACAATCACCCAGGAGACTCTGGAGCTGCGCTGCTCTCTGCTGGACTGGAGGATCCACGCTGGAGACTGGACACTCTCAGGTATGGAGAGAGGACAGCTCTCCACTCGGGGACAAAGTCTCCTACAAGGGTTCAAGCCGCTGCTAGATGAAGCGCTTTGAAAAGGCAGCTGTAACTCATATTGTGTAGAGAGTGATGAGACAGCAGATGATGAAGGTGAATGTTTCAACATGCTGCTCTCACTTTGTTTCCCCCCCCAGTGTGGAGCACGGTGAAGTGTGGAGGCTGAAACCAGCTCTAAACAAGTGTAAGTGTCTGTTGGGGGGTACGTAGGGGGGTGGAGGGTGACTCAGCGTCTCTGTGTCGGTTGTAGGAAAAAAAAAAAGGGATATCGGTCCCTTACCCCCGACTGTCCTCCACTCGACTTTCCTCCCCGTCTCCCGCGTGCCCGGCCCTTAAAACCCCTCTGCCGTCTTGCCCCCCCCCCCCAGGTGATCCCAATGGAGAGGTGCTGGCGCGCTTCGTCCACTCCAGACAGCGCGGGGTTGCCACAACACACAGACAGACAGACAGACAGACAGACAGACAGACAGACACACACACACACACCAGGCGCGGGAAGTTGTTTTCGTCCGGGGATGTGCGCGGGCGGAGTTGTTGGTGGGGGGGGGGGGGGGTCCACGTAACGTTTATCGTCTCAGGCTGGTTGCCATGGCGTCGAGGTAAAACTGATCGGCCAATGAACAGGCCGGCATTAGCTCAGGGGGTAGAGCGGGTTGGCTGGTAACCACAAGGTTGCTGGTTGGATCCCCGGCTCCTCCTCCTCGCTGAGTGTCGAGGTGTCCCTGAGCGAGACGCCTCACCCTAACTGCTCCTGACCAGCTGGCTGTCGCCTTGCGTGGCTGACGCCACCGTCGGTGTGTGAATGTGTGTATGAATGGGTGAATGTCAGGCAATATTGTAAAGCGCTTTGGGTGGCCACTGGTTACAAGAAATGCGCTGTATAAATGCAGTTAATTTACCATTAACCATGCTGCTATCCACCAATGAGGCTGTTAACTATACATGTTCTACTGTTATGCTGCCTATGTAATGAATTACACAACCAAGCAATGAGAAAGGCTTGTAATTTAGACTTTAGACACATTGACTTACCTGTTGATAAGGAAGCAGGCAACTTCAGAGTCCTTTTGAAAAATCGTAATCCTTCATTAGCTCTTTAAACCTGGGAAGAGCTAATACATTTCTTAAAATGCTACAGTGTCCCTTTAAGAGAAAAAAAGCAATTGATCGTGATTAATCACAGCAAATTGTGCGATCAATTGACAGCACTAAGATATACGTGTGTGTGTGTGTACACACCTACCAGTTCTCTGGTCCAACAGTAAAGGGCTGATTATGGTCCCACGTTCACGCAACGCAACGACCACGCAGACGCTTCAACGCAGTCGTGAACCTTTATGGTTCTGCGTCAGGTTTTAGTGAGCGGACCAATCACAGCCCTTGCTGCTGCGTCGCCTCGACGGAAGGTGACATTTTTTGGGAGGCGCACGTCAGGCCCTTGTGGTGGACGCAAGGAGGGTCCGCAAGGACGTAACTGTGTGTTCACACCAAACGTAACGGCGCGACACGATTCCATACAAAGTCAACGTAGGGACGCGAATCGGGCGAAATTTGTCACGGCAAATTCACGTTCACTCCCTGGGTGAAGTAACGTGGGTGAAGTAATGTAAAACAGCCAATCAGCGTTCAACCAGCCGGGCCAACCGTTCCCTGCACTCCGCAGTGAACCGCAGCTTGTAGGAGAAAGTGATTGTTTCCGTTTGCGACTCCTGGAGCTCTATATATAATATGATATTATATAATATAATATATAAATATCTATATAATATATACAATATATATAATATCAAGGCACAAAGCTGTGTGCGCCTCCCCACACACACACACACACACAACCCTAACCCATAAACGACGGACATTCCGACGTCTCTCCCTCTTCCACAACAGGTAAAGACATGCAATGGTGGTTATCTTGGCCATGGTTGATGAGAATGAATTGGCATAAAGCACCGTTGGCGGGCAAAAGATGTTGCGCGACAAAATTCGCTGTGCGACAAAATTTGCCTGACATAACTGCATAGCGACAGCTTATGATTTGTCGCGCGACAAAACCAATCACAGCCCACACAACAATATACACACAACTTTTTATATGTAGGGTACAGATGCGCGTGCCTAACTGCCTATGTAGTTGGAGAGTAGGCTATTATAACGAATAATAATAATAATGAATGAGCGAGAAATTACACAGATTAGAATAGAAAAACACACACACACGATCGGATGGATCCGACCGGGATTTTCGTTGCCGTTGCGATGGGTTTCCTCTATCAGCGACGTATACAATATATATAAAATCCCAGCCTCTTCAATTTTAAAATAGTATGTCAATATTTTGAATGAATAGGCCTACATTTTTGTTATATATGTAAAATGTTCCTATATATAGCCTATTATTATAGCTTACATACTAATATTTTAAAACATGGGAATGCGAAATGCATCCTGGGATATTTAACGGTCCCAAGTCCACACGAGTCACCTCCGATGCATCCTCGGTGGAACGGCCTCATCGAGAACGCATCGAGAACACACACGGGTTTTACGACAGTACGACAGTCCACTGATTGCTCAACGAGCAACAGCTGAGTCAGAAGGCGAGAGCGAGACCAACTGAAAACGAATCCGGAATGAAACTAAAACTGTGATTCTGAAAAAAGTATGAATGATATCGAAATTCTGTTTAAATATTATTGAAGATACAAATGTGTAGATTAGTTTAATTGTTTGAACGATGGTAAACGGTAATGATGGTCATTTTGACCAAGTTATGACGTCTTAAGTGGTTGAAGAGGATGAAGCATGAATCAGCATTTTTTGAATTTCCCAATGAAAACGAATGGGGGGATTTGGGGCGAATAACCTGGAATATCTCGGGAATTATGAATAATATCATGTCTTGTTCTCCCGTCAGATGCCTGTGAACTCACACTGGACCCAAACACAGCCAACGGATACCTCTCTCTGTCTGAGGACAACAGAAAGGTGACGTGGGTCAGAGAGGACCAGTCGTATCCGGATCACCCAGAGAGATTTGACTCCCGGTCCCAGGTGTTGTGTAGAGAGGCTCTGACTGGCCGCTGTTACTGGGAGGTAGAGAGGAAAGGAGGTGTTGATATAGGAGTGACATACAGAGGAATCACAAGGAGAGGACGGGGTGGTGACAGCCTGCTTGGATGGAACAACAAGTCCTGGAGTCTTCTTTGTCATGATGGTGGTTACTCTGCCCGGTACAACGGTAGACAGACAGCCATGCCTCTCCCCCCCCCTGGCTCTACCAGAGTAGGAGTGTATCTGGACCGGCCTGCTGGCACTCTGTCCTTCTACAGAGTGTCCCGAGGTGTAGGAGGGTCCTCAGACACACTGACACACATCCACACCTTCAGGTCCACCTTCACCCAGGAGGACCTCCTCCCTGGGTTTTGGGTATTGGGGTCAGCGTCTCTGTGTCGGTTGTAGGAAAAAAAAAAGGCAGACGGGCGGACGGGTGCTCGCGCACACACACACACACACACACACACACACACACACACACACACACACACACACACACACACACACACACACACACACACACACACACACACACACACACACACACACCCCCGTCGTCGTCCGGGGGTGTGGGCGAGCAGGGGTCCACGTACTCAGTGACTCAGCGTCTCTGTGTCGGTTGTAGGAAAAAAAAAAGGGCGGGCGGGCACACACACACACACACACACACATGTACACAAACACACACACACACACACACACACATGTACACAAACACAAACGCCCGCACACACACACACACATACAAATACACACACACACACACACACACACAGCTTCTGCGTTAGAGGATGGGTGTCTTTTGATGGAGGCCTGAGAGGACTGATGACTCAGAGTCTCTGTGGCAGTTATAGTCTCTCGCTCTCTATTTTACTCTCTCTCTCTATCCCTCTCACTCTTTCTTTCTCGTCTCCCCCTCCTCCCCCCCGTCTCCCACTCCCCCTCCCCCCCGTCTCCCACTCCCCCTCACCCCCTGTCTCCCACTCCCCCTCCCCCCCCTCGTCTCCCTCTCCCCTCCCCCTCCTCCCCCCCCCCTCTCCCCCCTCGTCTCCCTCTCCTCCCCCTCCCTCTCCCCCTCCTTTTTATGGGGCTTCCTAAAAGTTGATGCTGGTAAACCATGAAAGGAAGAGACTTTTAAGATCTTCCATAGGGTTACCTGAGCAGGTTTTATTAAGATTTCATTTTTAATTTGAAATGTATATTAAATACCTATTGATGGTAAATCACATGTTTTGTTTATGCTACAATATTTGTCCATTTTCAGACATTAACATATTTTATTCTCCAGGGCTCTGATCATCACTTTTGTCCTAATCCTAACAAGGATGATTTAGATGAGATTAGATTCATTAGGATCCCGATTAGCAACACACCAGAGAGAGAGCTAGTCTTCCTGGGTCCCAAACATCAAATATAGACAACAGACAATCACTTGTTTGACCTTATGTCAAACTCAAATAGAAATAGACAAATAAAAAAGTAAAAAAAAAGATATGAAGGCTACAAAAAGAAATGACAACATTAAAAATGTATATACATTATGGACCACATGATTTTTTTGCAGACTTTTTAAAGTTGTATTTGCTATTTTTGCTAGAACGTATGTTTTTTTGGTCGTTCATTCCATAATGAAATAGTTGTGTAAATGATGGTATTTTTCAGTAGATTGGACCTCGGTCTGGGTAAAGCTAGCTGTCCTTTACTTGCTCCTCTAGTGCTATGACCGTGTCTGTCAGACACACTGACTAGACCTTCAGCAAAGAAGGCGGGTCTTTTGCAGTTTAAGACTGACCTTAGGAACAACAAGAGGTTAAGAGAGATTGTTTGTTTTACTGTGAGCCATGAAAGGCTAGTATGCATTACTTCAGTGTTAGTGTGAATAGAGCAGCTCGGTGCCAAAGGAACCTGATTTAAAGCAGATTTTATATTTCATTCATAATAACCAGGAGGTCTGTGTTGTAAATGACTTTAAACTGAGTATTGATTCCTGGTGTTCTGTTGGGAACCAAACGGCAGCAGAACATGTTCAGTTATTAAAGATACGTGCACACCTGTTTATGATTAGTAAAGTCTGCAGCTTCTATTGTTTCAGTCCTTGTGTTTATTGTGTACATGTAAGGGACTATTTTTCTGTTGCATTTGTTAATGAAGCATAATTTTAATAAACAACTCAGTGGATCCAACTGAATGTTCTCGTGTGTTCAGCCCATCATCATTCTCCTTTTATTACTAAATAATGTTACATAAGTGCCTTAAGAATAATAAGAATAATAATATAATAATAATAATAATGTTGTTCTGATATTATTCTGGGACCTCCTCCCTGGGTTTTGGTTAGGGGGGGGGGGGGGGGGGGGGGCGGTGCCTCAGTGTCTCTGTGTCCGTCGTAGAAAGAAACCACAGACAGACGGCCGGACACACGGGATTGGGATCACTTCCGAGTGGTCGCAGTGATCCCAATCCCAGTGTGTGCAGTGTATCATGCGTTGCTATGGTGCATCAGGTGCATGCTGGGAGGTGTAGTTCTTAGTGTTTCTCAGGTGCATGCTGGGAGGTGTAGTTCTTCATGTCTCTCAGGTGCATGCTGGGAGGTGTAGTTCTTAGTGTCTCAGGTGCATGATGGGAGGTGTACTTCTTACTGTCTCTCAGGTGCATGCTGGGAGGTGTAGTTCTTGCTGTCTCTCAGGTGCATGCTGGGAGGCGTAGTTCTTCCTGTCTCTCAGATGCATGCTGGGAGGTGTAGTTCTTAGTGTCTCTCAGGTGCATGCTGGGAGGTGTAGTTCTTAGTGTCTCTCAGGTGCATGCTGGGAGGCGTAGTTCTTCCTGTCTCTCAGGTGCATGATGGGAGGTGTACTTCTTACTGTCTCTCAGGTGCATGCTGGGAGGTGTAGTTCTTAGTGTCTCTCAGGTGCATGCTGGGAGGTGTAGTTCTTCCTGTCTCTCAGGTGCATGCTGGGAGGTGGCAGTGAGTTGAAGTAGGGGTGCTGTAGCCCCCCCAGGGCGGAGACCCGGTCGCGGGGGGGGGGGGGGCGTCCTGCAACGACCATGCAGGACGAGGTAATAACGACCCCCACAACCAAACCAGGAGAGGATAATGTTACAACCAAGGCAAATAAAATATTAACCGTAGACTCTGATATACCTACGACTACAAATCAGTCAATCCTTTCTGAAGTAATGAACAAAATCAGAAACAGTAATTTCTCAACAATGAGAACACTCAGACAGATCAAACATGAGCCCATTAAAACAGTCGTTGTGGTAAAACCACAACTACTGCTGTAGCGGCCGTACAAGACGGCAAAGTCAAACAATTGGTCTGAACGGGTTGAACACAAACAGATCCCAGCAGAAGACTGTCAGACGTGTACTAGAAGTGGTCGGGACGCGTTCTGGGTAACAAACACTAGATAACGTTGGGATCTCTGTACTGAAGGAACAACGCAGCGGCTGCTGGAGCAGGAAGGAAGCCCAACGCCAGCAGCAAACTAAATGACTGTTGGGTTGTGGCGGCGTGTTCAGCCCAGTGTCTGCTCTCCACAGGGCCCCGTGACTACAGCACATATCTCCGTAGAAGTAACGCTGACCACGCCACGCCCTGTTGTCTGAGGTCACGTCGGGGGACGGACACAACGCTGTCCAATGACTGAATTATCAGCCCCTAAAGAGACTCGTCTCCGTGTGGAACGGGGAGGACAATGTTTCCACAACAGTGAAGAAGGTACAGAGGCGGACGGCGTTGGGCGGGTGGAGGAGGAGTTATGCAACGTCATTTGGAATATCACCACAGACTGTATTGACGGGACGGGAACATGGCTCAGCGCCAGCCATAAAAGGTAGTGTGATGGAGAAATCGACATATCCGAATTGTTGTTTGATAAGTTTGTCTGTTCTTGTGTAACTTGTAGTGTCCTCAGTTTCAACCCTGATTGTCCCGCCCATTTCCACCCAGCTGTCTGTTGATCCTTGTGCTTTGGGTGAGAACGTCACAAAGACAGGCATCTGGAATTTGCATTTGTTTGTCGTGAACCCCGACCGTTGTATTCCTAGGTGTTGGGACAGAAGGGCCGTAAAGAGAAGAATTTGTCCTTTGGTCTTCTCCTCTCTTCTTTGATGAACCTTTTGTGTGGGGAGGGTCTGAAACTGTATAAGAAACCATGTCAACCTGTATTCAGGACTCACTCTGCTAGAGAGGAGTCTAATGTACGCATGCATTAAAACCTAGGACCTTTTGCTTTCCAATGTATTGTGTGCTTTACTGCAGTGGGAATCTCACCTGGCCCAGACGCAATCTCTGTTAAAGGGGAATGGCCACGACAGTAGTCAGCTTAAAGAGGGTCATGTGTTTAATGTGCTACTCGCATATAATGAGTGTTTATTCCAGAGCCAGGATGAAGTGGTGGCAGATCAGTCAAAGTCCTTCTAGGCAAGTCCTCTCACTCGCGGCCATCTTGGCCACGCCTTTCGGGCAGCTATTTGGTCTCAACAAGACCAGGGCCCTGTCTAATGAATAGGGAGAGAGCTGGATCTCCATTTTCCGAGATCTAAGGGGCATAAAAAACACATGTTTGAAATCACGATGAAAAACGGACTAAAATCGCTGAAAGGGTTTGGTGGTTTTGTATCAAATTAACGTTTTAAAAGCCCTTTTTCTTACAGGTAATCTTGGACTGCGCATGCGCAATGCTTCACGACACAGTTTTCATTTACGGCATAACGACACCGGCACTGCACTGACAGCAAGTCAGCTTTAAAAGTTAGCTTTTGCTGCCGAGCCAACAAGATAACAGGTAGTCCAAGTTTTCCAGTCGATGCTGCTTGTGCCGCTTCCAGCTGCTGGTTCTTCCCTCCTGATTGAAAATAATAAGTGTCGCAAAAAGCGTGACCGTGTAGGACCTGCAAAACGATTGGAGCAACGGCACCGGAAGAGGCGGGACACGTGCAAACAACGGCCATCTTGGCGTTACGGAGTTCCCCCGTGCATTTCAATGGGTGATTTGTTCAGTGGTGCGTCTCCTCCTTCTATAGCGTCTCTGGATCAGTTGTGGTCGTGTGGTGACGAGACTCTCAGATCCACACTCCCTACAGTTTGGAAAGGGAGGCGGTGCGAGGCTGCCAGCAGTGACCCACGTTGTGCTGATCCCTCCCATAAAGGAGGACGACCACACCAGCTTAGGAGACGCTGACAAAGGTAGGAGGGAAAGAGCGGCCCGGAGCCAGAGATACAAACGGAGCGGAGAGGACCACCCAGGGGAGCAGCCCGTAAACACAAGGCTAGGAACCAGGGAGCAGGAGGGGGTGAAGCTCTCTCCCCAATGATCGGGCTGGTAAAGAACGCAGACCGGATGAACTGCGTTTATTATAACCAACGGAGGTTCATTGATTACACGGACGACGCTTTATCTGCGCTAGGTGAGCAGCTGCGTGCCACAAGACAAATGACTTTGGCAAAACAGGCAAGCCCTGTGATTGGTTACTGGCGGAACAAGGAGGAGTCTGTGCTCTTATAGGAGAAATGTGCTGCACCTTATTAAATAATTAATTATATTATTATTTAATAAGTATAATAATATAATAATTATATAATAATATTTATTTTATTATAATTATATTAATAAAGTTACAGATTAAAAACGTTCCCACACACGCTTTGATTCACAGCCAGTCAACGCCTGCCCTCAGGTGGACAAAACGAGAACTGCACGCAGCATATATTTTGTGGTCAGGAACGAGTTGAACTTCGCTTAATCTCTAAAAATAAAAATATATAACTACACATTACAGGCCACAATACAAGACGAACACCGCTGTTTTTAAAGTTTTGATTTTTTTCATACAATAAGTTATAAATTAAAAAATATTCCCACACACGCCAATATTCAGTCGGTCAACGCCTGCCCTCTGGTGGACAAATCGAGAACTGCGCGCAGCATATATTTTCTGTGGCCAGGAAGGCGAATTCATACGAGTTGAACTTCGGTTAAGCTCTAAAAAACATGAAACTGTATTAAAACACGTCGTGTGTAGAAAACGGGAGTATAGCAACGTCAGACTCGTCTGCAAATTAAAATATAAGCTCCAACTCAATACTTGCGTTTAAAGTTGCTGGTCGGACTGTAAACAAAGACCCGCCCACGGAGGAGGAAGTCTAGATCCGGATATCCGGTATCGGCTCCACCGGTGGGCGGGATATATCGTCCCCATGGTTACCGTAGCTCCTTATCACGCCACAGGTTACCCAGATCGGTGTTCAAAGAAACGCAATTCATGTAATAAAATAAACCTAACAGCGTCACGCCTGTTGTTAAGACTGTGATTATATTTTAGATTTAATCTATCTATTTTAGATCTATTTTTAGATAACTGTCGTCCAGTTTCACTATTAAACAACGATTATAAATGACTAACCTACATTTACACTGACACATTAAAACGACTCAAAGGAGCAACAGGTCTGTACGTAACAATATGAGGCTAGTGACCTTCTGGAGCACGGCCGTCCGCTAGAGGACAAAGGGGTCGTTTTATCCCCTGACTCCTACAAGGCGTTTGATACGTCACAACATCAGCTCCTGTTTAAAGTCGTGCATATGTACGGATCTGGACCTCGATTCTGTAACATAACAGAATCATTTTACAACGGCAGCACTAGTTCAGGAGCACCCCCCCCCCCCCCTCGCTTCACCGTCAATAGAGGGCTTCAACAAGGACGCAACGTCTCCCCGTTCCTCTTTGTTTAGGCAGAAGAAATGTTGGCCGTTCTTATTCTAAACTCTGATGTTGTCAAGCTGAATGTTTTCGATGAACAGATCATTATGAGCCGACTGGCCGATGACACCACCGTCTTCTTAAAAGGTTTAGAACGAATCCCTAAAGTCCCTAAGTATAAATGTATAGAAAGTACTAAATTAAAACATTTCATCCATTACGTTTACATGTGATACTTTGAAACATCAGAATTTGTTCTTTATTATTTGTAATTCAATGCGTGTGTGTGTGTGTGTGTGTGTGTAATGTAAAATGGGAACAGACTGAATAATATATGTTTTATATGAACACTGTCTAATAAAGGTGTAATGTGAAACGGGAACAGACTGAATAATATATGTTTTATATGAACACTGTCTAATAAAGGTGTAATGTAAAATGGGAACAGACTGAATAATATATGTTTTATATGAACACTGTCTAATAAAGGTGTAATGTAAAATGGGAACAGACTGAATAATATATGTTTTATATGAACACTGTCTAATAAAGGTGTAATGTAAAACGGGAACAGACTGAATAATATATGTTTTATATGAACACTGTCTAATAAAGGTGTAATGTAAAACGGGAACAGACTGAATAATATGTTTTATATGAACACTGTCTAATAAAGGTGTAATGTAAAATGGGAACAGACTGAATAATATATGTTTTATATGAACACTGTCTAATTAAGGTGTAATGTAAAATGGGAACAGACTGAATAATATATGTTTTATATGAACACTGTCTAATAAAGGTGTAATGTAAAACGGGAACAGACTGAACAATATGTGTTTTATATGAACACTGTCTAATAAAGGTGTAATGTAAAATGGGAACAGACTGAATAATATATGTTTTATATGAACACTGTCTAATAAAGGTGTAATGTAAAATGGGAACAGACTGAATAATATATGTTTTATATGAACACTGTCTAATAAAGGTGTAATGTAAAATGGGAACAGACTGAATAATATATGTTTTATATGAACACTGTCTAATAAAGGTGTAATGTAAAACGGGAACAGACTGAATAATATATGTTTTATATGAACACTGTCTAATAAAGGTGTAATGTAAAACGGGAACAGACTGAATAATATGTTTTATATGAACACTGTCTAATAAAGGTGTAATGTAAAATGGGAACAGACTGAATAATATATGTTTTATATGAACACTGTCTAATTAAGGTGTAATGTAAAATGGGAACAGACTGAATAATATATGTTTTATATGAACACTGTCTAATAAAGGTGTAATGTAAAACGGGAACAGACTGAACAATATGTGTTTTATATGAACACTGTCTAATAAAGGTGTAATGTAAAATGGGAACAGACTGAATAATATATGTTTTATATGAACACTGTCTAATAAAGGTGTAATGTAAAATGGGAACAGACTGAATAATATATGTTTTATATGAACACTGTCTAATAAAGGTGTAATGTAAAATGGGAACAGACTGAATAATATGTGTTTTATATGAACACTGTCTAATAAAGGTGTAATGTAAAATGGGAACAGACTGAACAGCGACATCTAGTGGCGAGGAACGGGACCGCACGCAAAGCGGGATTAAAACGTGGAGTTTAAAACGCACACACGTCCTGTTTGTACGAATAAAACGCATGATAATACCCTATGTTGTAATAATCTGAGGTGTATTGATCAACGGAAGACACAGGTGGAGTTAAAGGTGTTGATTTAATGGCTCGTTTTACCACCCCGCTAACACAGGGCGTCCGTCCCCCAAAAGAGTCCCCGACTTTAGTTCCGCAGTCGAGCAGCAAAACTGTACCTGTTGTAACTAACAATCAACTAATGTCTGTCTGTCTGTCTAATTATATACTAATTATAAAGAGTATTTACTATAACTTTATAAGACTAATTATAAAGAGTATTTACTGTAACTTTATAAGACTAATTATAAAGAGTATTTACTATAACTTTATAAGACTAATTATAAAGAGTATTTACTATAACTTTATAAGACTAATTATAAAGAGTATTTACTATAACTTCATAAGACTAATTATAAAGAGTATTTACTATAACTTTATAAGACTAATTATGAAGAGTATTTACTATAACTTTATAAGACTAATTATAAAGAGTATTTACTATAACTTTATAAGACTAATTATAAAGAGTATTTACTATAACTTTATAAGACTAATTATAAAGAGTATTTACTATAACTTTATAAGACTAATTATAAAGGGTATTTACTATAACTTTTTTAGACTAATTATAAAGAGTATTTACTATAACTGTATAAGACTAATTATAAAGAGTATTTACTATAACTTTATAAGACTAATTATAAAGAGTATTTACTATAACTTTATAAGACTAATTATAAAGAGTATTTACTATAACTTTATAAGACTAATTATAAAGAGTATTTACTATAACTTTATAAGACTAATTATAAAGGGTATTTACTATAACTTTATAAGACTAATTATAAAGAGTATTTGCTATAACTTTATAAGACTAATTATAAAGAGTAATGAAGCTTTAATAGAAGAGTTCTCAACAGCTTTATTGTTTATTATTTGTTCCTATAACTATATCAGCGTCATTATAACAGGAAATTATGTTACGATGCCTAGCAATTATGTTATGTTAATTACACGTTAGTAGAACCACACACACACACACACACACACACACACACACACACACACACACACACACACACACACACACACACACACACACACACACACACACACACACACACACACACACACACACACACCATGTGTCTGTGGGGGCGGGGCCAGGACGCGTTGTTGAGGAAAAGCCGTTAAGCTGTTTCTCAATACCAAGTACGCGGACTACGTTCTCGCGGACTTGGAAGTACGTACTTGGCAAGTCCGGACTTTCAAGTACAGACTTCCGAGAACGCGAGTACGCACTCTGCAATTGGAACAGCAGCGGACTCGATGATGCATTCTGGGATATTTAACGGTCCCAAGTCCACACGAGTCACCTCCGATGCATCCTCGGTAGAATGGCCTCATCGAGAACGCATCGAGAACACACACGGGTTTTACGACAGTACTCACGTACTTGGAATTGGAACAGTGCTTGGGCTACCACTGATGACGTTTATCGAGAACGCAAGTACACGAGAACACACGAGAACGCGAATTGAGAAACGGCTTCTCTCTCCCCACGCTCCAAATGAGAAACTGGGAGTTAGAGGAAGACATTTTCTCCTCTTCCGTCTGAGGAGGAGCAGAAGGAGGAGGAGGAGGAGAGGGGTACATTAGATCCACTCTGAGGAGGAGGAGGAGGAGGAGGAGGAGAGGGGTACATTAGATCCACTTCTGAGGAGGAGGAGGAGGAGGAGAGGGGTACATTAGATCCACTCTGAGGAGGAGGAGGAGGAGGAGAGGGGTACATTAGATACACTCTGAGGAGGAGGAGCAGGAGGAGAGGGGTACATTAGATACTGAGGAGGAGGAGGATGAGGAGAGGGGTACATTAGATACACTGAGGAGGAGGAGGAGAGGGGTACATTAGATACACTCTGAGGAGGAGGAGGAGAGGGGTACATTAGATACACTCTGAGGAGGAGAGGAGGAGGAGAGGGGTACATAGATACACTCTGAGGAGGAGGAGCAGGAGGAGAGGGGTACATTAGATACACTCTGAGGAGGAGGAGCAGGAGGAGAGGGGTACATTAGATACACTCTGAGGAGGAGGAGGAGGAGGAGGAGGAGAGGGGTACATTAGATACACTACTGAGGAGGAGAGGGTTGTAGGTTACAGGGGGAGGTAGGGTATTAGGGTAGTGGGGAGGTTAGGTATAGGGGAGGGGGAGGTTAGGGTATGGGGGAGGGTATAGGGTTGAGGGGAGGTCAAGGTTATGGTTAGGTCAGGGTTAGGGGAGGGGGGAGGTTAGGAGAAGAGAGGATAGGGGAGGGGAGGTGGGAGGGGAGGGGGAGGATAGGGAATAGGGAAGATTAGGGAGGAGGTGAGGGTAGAGGGGGGAGGTAAGGGGGGAGGATGGAGGTGAGGGGTATAGGGGAGGGGGAGGATAGGGGAGGGGGGAGGTGGAGGTGAGGGGAGGATGGAGGTGAGGGTATAGAGGAGGGGGGAGGTTACCTTACCTTATTAGGGTAACAGGCGTGTGTATAATAAAAATGACCACACAAGCCACACAGCCAGGTCGTTTTAAATGATTTTATATCAATAAAACAACATCAGTATACATTTCAACAACTGTGCGCACAGAGAAACAATTCTGGGATGTGAATCAAAAAAAACAACGGTTCATCGTGAGACCATCTGACCCTAACTCTGTCCTACAACTGAACCATGAGGAACCCTTGAGGAACAAGGAACCCTTGACAACCCGTGACTTAAGTCACGTCCTGCGAGGTAGAGCAGTCCCATCGTAGTCCTCGTCTCGCTCCTGGTGGGTCGTCAGCTTCATCTGTTCACAATACAACACACATTAAAAGAGTGATGTTACGTCACCAGGTGTGAGTGTGACCAGCTGTTACGTTTAGTTGTGTTTAGTGTCACCTTGATGTACGCTGGATAAACTACAGTAGTAGCAGCTGATGTGACCGTAATTACCTCAAATCACAGCTTTGGCAAAAATTCACAGAATGAAAAAGCTGAAGGAAAAACTAATTAACACGCTCTACGATCGTTAATTTAAAAAGATTGAATAATTAAAAAGAACCTCCAGGTGTCAAGTGTTTGGTGATGGTTACCCTCTGGTCCCCAGTCTCGGTCCAGCCTGGTGCCCCATTCCTGGTCCAGGGGATCTGGATACCCTCTGTCCACAGCCTCCGGTCCAGCCTGGTGCCCCATTCCTGGTCAGGGGGATCTGGATACCCTCCCGGTCCCCAGCCTCCGGTCCAGCTTGGTGCCCCATTCCTGGTCCAGGGGATCTAGTTACCCTACGTTATAATTTAGAGCGAGAAAAGCACTATACACATCCAATGTATTATTATTATTATTATTATTATGGTGCCCCATACCTGGTCCAGCAGGATCAGGTCTAAATCCTCTGGTATCCCATTCCTGGTCCAGGGGGATCTGGATACCCTCTGGTCCACAGTCTCCGGTCCAGCCTGGTGCCCCATTCCTGTCCAGGGGGATCTGGATACCCTCTGGTCCACAGCCTCCGTCCAGCCTGGTGCCCATTCCTGGTCCAGGGGGATCTGGATACCCTGGTCCACAGCCTCCGGTCCAGCTGGTGCCCCATTCCTGGTCCAGGGGATCTAGTTACCCTACATTATAATTTAGAGCGAGAAAAGCACTATACACATCAATGTAGTATTATTATTATATATCACCCTGGTGCCCATACCTGGTCCAGCGGGATCTGGTCTCCAGCCTCTGGTCTCCTATGCCTGGTCTTGGGATCTGGTCACCTGCTGGTCCTCTGCCTCTGGTCCAGGAGATCCTGTGAAGTCAGACAGCATCTTTATAGACACGTGCACATAGTGGTCTTGAATCTAACTACCACCCCCCCCCCCCCCCCCCCCCCCCACAGAAGCCCCTTACCTTGAGCTGGAACGACGATGGAGATCATTGGGGTGCTTTGGTCGTCTTGTTGCAAAATACAGCCAACAGACTTACCTTGAGCAGATCTAGTAGTTTGTTGCTGTTGGTTCATGTACAAATAATTGACTATACATTTCATATTCCCCCATTAAGCAAATAAATCCCACCCATAAACGAGGCTGACAACAGTACAAAATAACAAACTGTTCTCATGCCTTTTGTCTACTTCCTTACTACTCTCTAAAACATTGCATGCACATCGCATGAGCGTTGCCTTACTGATCAGGGTGTGATCTGAGTGACCAGAGATGCATGCTGGGATACTGTGCCCATCTGACGCCTGCAGTTCCGTAGACGTTCCCCCTCAGAGAAACCCAAGTTTTCAAAAGGCTGTCGTGACATCAGTTACATGACCTGGAACGTCCGTCAAGACCGTGACAGGGACTCCCCGAGGAGAAACGCCAAAGGGTAGGCTGTGAGGCTCCCCCTCTCGGCGACTAGAATACAACCCAGCTCTTACAGGAGAGAATCATGGAGCACATTTCAACGTTCCTCTTCATAGACCTTGAAGCCCCAGTGAGGCTTTCTTCACCTCCTCTTCTGATGAGCACAACTGCAGCTCGACAGGGACGCGAGTTGGGATGTTTCCAAGATGGTTTCCGATTCAAGGGGGACCCGTCTCCCAGGTCCAACTAGCCTCGTCGTTACAATTCAGCCCGAGAAAGACTTGGATCTCAGGGCAGGAGTACAGGAGAACCAGAGGGCTAGCAGTCCATCATGTTGAGGTTAGGTAGGGAAGCCACGTCGCAGACTGGTTCATCTTCCATCTTCAGTCAGTGGTTGGTTTCTCATCAGATTCTGTCCATTCAGAATGCCGTTAGTCCATCATCCATTGTACCAAGTAGCCATTGTCACTTCCCATTGTTTGCATGATTCAGTCACACTGCAGGTCCAAGCTGCATGACACTCAAGTCATCCTGTCCAGTGTGTAGAAGGGTCGAATTGAGATCCAGATGCTAGATCGCTCCAGGCTCTTGCTGTATTGAACACCCACTTTGTTATCCTCTTTGATTTAGGCCACAGACTTGAGTCATCCAGAACGTACCGACCAAAAGACACTCCAGGGTGTTTCAGGAAGAGTAGCGTCCTCCTATAGCTGAAAATTAAAATGTTCAGGTAATACAAGCCAAGTAGAAGTAGAAAGATCTCCCCTCACACATGTAGTGCCCAGTACCAGGTTAAAGATTGCCCCTCTCACACTTAGTGCCCCATGCCAGGGCAACGATTGCCCCTCTCACACTTAGTGCCTCATGACATTGGGGTAAAAAAGATTGGACAGTACCAGGTTAAAGATCACACCTCTTTATTTTCAGTTATTAGATTGTGTATATACACAAACGATGACAATACGCAAAGGAATACAAAGCCAAACGAGAGAGGAGAGACCAGTGGAGGGTTTGTAGGTCTTTGAGAGAGGAGAGACCAGTGGAGGGTTTGTAGGTCCTTGAGAGAGGAGAGACCAGTTGAGGTTTTGACGGAGAGACCAGTGGTGGGTTTGTAGGTCTTTGAGAGAAGAGAGACCAGTGGTGGGTTTGACAGAGAGGCCAGCTGTGGGTTTGTAGTCTTTTGGAGAGGAGAGACCAGTGGAGGTTTTGACGGAGAGACCAGTGCTGGGTTTGTAGGTCTGGGCTGGTGGGTCAGACCAGTGGTGGGGGGCTGGTGGGTCAGACCAGTAGTGGGTGGGCTGGTGGGTCAGACAGTGGTGGGGGGGGGCTGGTGGTCAGACCAGTGGTGGGGGGGGCTGGTGGGTCAGACCAGTGGTGGGGGGGGCTGGTGGGTCAGACCAGTAGTGGGGGGGGGCTGGTGGGTCAGACCAGTGGTGGGGGGGCTGGTGGGTCAGACCAGTGGTGGGGGGGCTGGGGCTTGGGCTTCAAGGCGTACGGAGGGAAACGTTGGAACGTGCTCCGTGGTTCTCAGTGCAGGAACCAGGTTGGGTTCTAGTTGCTGAGAGGGACAGCCCTCACATCTCGCCCCCCGGTGTGTCTCCTTGAGAGTCCCTGTCTCCATCCTGAAGGACGTTCCAGTTCATGTAACTGACGTGACGACGGCCTCTTAAACACTTGGGTTCCCCTGAGGGTGATCTGACTGACCATCTCTGGTCAGTCAGATCACACCCTTATCAGTAGGACAACACACACGGGATGTGATGCAATGTTGAGGAATGTAGTAGGAAAGTGGACGGAAAAAGTATCTTCTAGGGGCGAATGAGAGGCATGA
>NW_028176921.1:0-11602 GCF_964030765.1 Micromesistius poutassou
GACACCATGAGCGTATCAATCCCAGATTACAGACTGTCATGACACCATGAGCGTATCATCCAGATACAGACTGTCATGACACCATGAGCGTATCAATCCCAGATACAGACTGTCATGACACCATGAGCGTATCAATCCCAGATACAGACTGTCATGACACATGAGCGTATCAATCCCAGATACAGACTGTCATGACACCATTGTGTATCAATCCAGATACAGACTGTCATGACACCATGAGCGTATCAATCCCAGATACAGACTGTCATGACACCATTCAGCAGGTCTATCAAGTGGCCAGCAGTGGAACACAATACACTGGTTTAAAAAGTGTAAATAAATGAACTAGCATGACCAACGCAACTTCTCCAGTAGCTACTGCTATCACCATATGGTCCATAGTCCACAGCTTCACATAAAGAAAGGCGAATGATGTGAAGCTATTCTGGTTTACATCGGCCTTCAAGTTGCTATACGTTTACCGCAATAGTGTTCTCTGTCACAAGAGAGGTCACAAGCAAGGATCCAGTAGTTCCGACCACCAGACGACATGCACCATCACAACTGATGACCAATGGCTACGATTCACCTTACTCCGCACATGCACAACATATCTAATTAATATTGTATATAGCCTCGATTTAAAAGTCTGCCCCACAAACAGACCGAGACACACCCCTCACATCTCCAGAAATATACGCAGACAGGACGTGGCTGTTAACGTGGCTACCCTCGCCGTGTCTCCCGCAGAACCCGTCTGTTAAAGAAGCCTCTAGAAGCGGCGACAGAGAGAGAGGACACACATGGCTCCGTACCGTGGGTGAGGTCAGCCTCCGCAGGCTCTCCCCCAGCGAGTCAAGGTTCACGCGTCGCCGCCTCGGGGCCCTCTTGGCGGGCGCCCCCGGCCCCGGCTCCTCGCTCAGCGGGCAGCCCCCCTGCTGCTTCTCCGCGGGGCTGCGGCCGTTCCAGAAGACCGCGGAGCGCTGCGCCGCCGCGGAGGAGAAGGAGAAGGGGCATCCGCGACCCTCCGCCGGATCCGCTCCGTCTCCCCCGGCGTCTCCCCCCCCGGGGCTCTCCAGCCCGCAGTCCGAGCCGACCGAGCTGCTGAACGACTCGGAGGAGATCTTGCGCGAAGACATGGTGGTGGTGGTGGAGGAGGTGGAGGTGGAGGTGATGCTGGTGGTGGTGGGAGGTGGAGGTGGTGATGGAGGTGGCGGTGATGACGATGGTGATGCGAACGCCGGTTCTGTCGAACGACAAAGTCCACGTCGCGGACTCATCAGATTGGGGGGGCCTCCAGGGGGTGATAGCGGCGGCTTGCTGGAGGGGTGAGGAGGGGAGGGGCGCTGGGAGAGGGGGGGAGAGAGAGAGAGAGAGAGAGAGAGAGAGAGAGAGCGAGAGAGAGAGAGAGAGAGAGAGAGAGAGAGAGTGTTCGAATGTCAACTCTCTGAGAGGTATCTTCTTCTTCTTCTTCGTGCGCGTTGAGATCAAATCCGCGCTCGCGTTGGAACCAGAGATCTAACGGCACGCGAGCGTCGGTGCACCGGGGCTCCACGCGCCCCGAGGACGCGGCCGGTCCAGGTCCACGCCGCCGCTCGAGAAACACCGCGGCTCGGTGCGCGCGGACCTCAGGACCGACGACACGACGAACAACACGACGAGGTCGACTCGAAGTTATTCGT
Organism: Micromesistius poutassou; assembly: GCF_964030765.1. Taxonomy (NCBI): domain Eukaryota; kingdom Metazoa; phylum Chordata; class Actinopteri; order Gadiformes; family Gadidae; genus Micromesistius; species Micromesistius poutassou. Next base: position 1,683 of record NW_028176921.1, read on the forward strand.
CGTTAAAAAAAATGTCGGTTAGCCCGCAGACGGAGACGAGGTGCTCCTCTTGGGAAAAAATAAATAAAAAATAAAGATGAATATGGGAAAATGCGCAACCTCCAAAAATGAGATGAATGTTATTATTCAAGAAGCATATGAAAAAATATATAAATAATATATTTAATCGATGTCGCGTCTCCCAACTTGACCGAATCCCTCGAGTCAGACGCCAAAGCCGTTTCCCGACGTGCTGCGCGCGCGCCGCGCTCCGGTCCCTAATCCGCTCCCCATCAGCGACGGATAACGTCCACCAGGTCCGGGAGAACTCGGCATTTTTCAATCGGAGACGTGGTTGTCATTTTTTTTTTCCCTGTCGTCGTTTAGAATTCAAGATTCGTAATCTTCCCAAAAGAGCGCAGTTTACAGGCGCTGGTAGAGAGAGAGAGAGAGGAGGCGCGAGGGGGAGGCGAACGCGCGAGACCGCTGAGGCACGCGAGCGCACGGTCAGCATCCAGCAGCACTGGAGTCACCAACGTCAGCACGCGCCACTAGTTCCTTCAGAGGCTCGTGCGCAGAGCTCACTCACACACACATACACACACACACACACACACACACACACACACACACACACACACACACACACACACACACACGCACACGCACACACACATCACTGCTCCGTCGTATATTATAAGAAGGATGGGATGTGTGTGTGTGTGTGTGTGTGTGTGTGTGTGTGTGTGTGTGTTGTGTGTGTGTGTGCGTGTGTGCGTGCGTGCGTGCGTGTGTCTTGCCTATGGAGATAGAGCGTCTGATGGTCTAATCAAGTGTCAACAAGTTAAGTCTCAACAGATCACGTGATCCACGGTCAGAAAACACATGTGAGTCGATTCACAGTCAGGAGGTCACCGAGTGGTACCTGGCAGTGTGTGTGTGTGTGTGTGTGTGTGTGTGTGTGTGTGTGTGTGTGTGTGTGTGTGGACACATGTTGGACGCCGCGGGATTAGAGGCTTCATTACAATCAGAGTAGGACGGACTACGACGAGCGGCTGTCAGCGCTCCGCTCCCTGCCGGAGGCGGAGCGGTATTCTGTCGGTCTGCCGCTAATTACGGCAACGACCTTGACCCTGATCGCCCGCAGGCTCGTCTGTTCATTAAGGGCCCGTGAGGTGACAATGAGGGACAGAATGCATCATGGGGATTTTTAATTCTGATACTCATTTTGATACCATTTCGTGACGATAGAGAGAGTTGATGTCAAATCCTAAATAAGTGTAAGTATACGGTAACCTAGGCTAATCAAACGCGTGTTTCGGTCTCGCATGAGAAACTCTTTGGCGTTTTCAAACACGACAATCTCACCGCACACACAAATGCCACCACGGTTCACTAGTAAACAACGCTCTGAACACGTTCCTGTGTCCATTAGAGGCTCCTACCAACAGGTCGGCTGCTGGTCTGGTACCATCATCTGCTGGTCACATGAGCAGACACAGCAGAACCAACGCACTGCACTGTGGTTTACATTGTAACGCCTTATAACAGCCAGACAGACAGCCTGTTCTATAGACAGACAGCCAGTCATACAGCCTGTTCTATAGACAGACAGTCAGTCAGACAGCCTGTTCTATAGACAGACAGCCAGTCAGACAGCCTGTTCTATAGACAGACAGCCAGTCAGACAGCCTGTTCTATAGACAGACAGTCATACAGCCTGTTCTATAGACAGACAGTCAGTCAGACAGCCTGTTCTATAGACAGACAGCCAGTCAGACAGCCTGTTCTATAGACAGACAGCCAGTCAGACAGCCTGTTCTATAGACAGACAGACAGTCAGACAGCCTGTTCTATAGACAGACAGCCAGTCAGACAGCCTGTTCTATAGACAGACAGCCAGTCAGACAGCCTGTTCTATAGACAGACAGACAGTCAGACAGCCTGTTCTATAGACAGACAGCCAGTCAGACAGCCTGTTCTATAGACAGACAGCCAGTCACCCAGTCATACAGACAGACAGACAATGTTTTAGGGATAAAAGGAGGTTGCGCAGCAGTGGGACACGTTCAACTAGATATTATTACGTTACTAAAGCAGAAACGATCCGCTGTGATCCACCTACCTGGTCTTCAGTGACTGGAACAGGCATCAAGGTGACCACAGACTAAATACGTCCCTTAACGTTCCCTTACTGACCAAATACCCCTTAGCTCTGCAACGTCTAAACCCCCAAAAACAATGGAGACGAAAACCACCAGGGTGGTTGGGCCAGACATCGGTCCGGTCTGGTGGAGATGGAGAGCCTGGTTAAAGACGACAGAGTGTGTACGTGGTGAGAGTGGCGTTGTCACGCGTACTGAATCGGTCATAAAACAACGAGGGGACCTTCTAAGTGGCCATCGTCACCCATCAGTCCACACCAGCGGGCCGCCGGTACCCTGACCCCCGCGCTGTCACACAGGACGTCAATAACACGTCGCCTGTGAGCGGACGCAGAGCAGACTGGAGAGGAGGTGTTCAACGTGACTCTTAAAACGAGTTCTTTATCATTTGTATTAGCGATATTGAAAATAGATCAAGCTTTCATTGTGTCCGTTTCTATCTGGAATTTTTACATGTAGAAGACATACAAAACATGCAAATAAGTAAAAAAGGTAGGAATAAAAACAGTTCTAGGGTTTCTCATTGGCTGCCGTGTTGATACAGATGCTTTATACACCTTTATCCTTACACGGATATTGATAATTCATATATTTATATATTATTCCCTTCTGATGTGAGCTGCCGTTTCCCCCGGGATAAATAAAGTAGCCGTGTAATCTAATCCCGCGGTGAACACAGAGCAGCACAAGGGGTCCGGCTGTTGCTATAGACGACTGCGGCATTCCTAACGACTGAACGTGGTATCGTTTGGTTTGTGTTCACTGCCTGCGGTGCAGGGACATGTGGTCACATCAGCTCGTGTAGATAAACCAGTCACAGCATCTCTGTTCCGATGGGATTATATGCGTGCTACATTAATAAATTGAGATGACCTGCTTAATATACCTATATTTTGACCAGATACGGCAAAGGCATACAAAACAGTTGATGCAAAGTAAATAAGCTTTTAGATCCACGTTTGAATTACGTCCACTTCCTCCGTACCTTAACCTTAACCGTAGACGCAATCCAAAAATCTTTGATCTCATAAATTCTACCAAACCTACAAATGGATCCAACCAATAAGAAAACCTGGCATTTTAATCGTTATCTGCAATTAACCAATACATCGTAATATTCCTTCCTCATAATAAGAAGTAATAACACAATGCAAAGGTCCTCTCTCAGATCCAGTACGTGAGCATGGGAGAGAGTCTCAGTGACAGCTGACGGGTCAGAGTAACGTTTAGAGGAAGCTGCCGGGGCTTCTGACACCAGACCAGCCCGCCGTTCATGTGCCGCCACCAGCCCCCACGCAGCGCTGCACACGCACCAACTCAATGCTGATTAATCCAAAGCAGAGACGGATCACGGAGATAACCCACTTATTAAAATCAATCCACTTCTGGTTAGAAATACGCATTGCTATGCGTCGCACGTTTGAATGACATCACAGCTCTGAAGTGAAATACTCTGCTCCTACATTATCCACCTTAAAGACAATACTAATAGTGTTTATTCTAAACATACTCCTCCTGCATAGTACGGAATCCAACACGTTGATCAAGATCCTTTTATTTAAAATTTCTAGCATGTTAAAAAAACTTTCATCCCATTCACAAACATTTTAAAAATAACTGAATGTGTATGTCTATTGGCTTGTGTGTGTGTGTGTGTGTGTGTGTGTGTGTGTGTGTGTGTGTGTGTGTGTGTGTGTGTGTGTGTGTGTGTGTGTGTGTGTGTGTGTGTGTGTGTGTGTGTGTGTGTGTGTGTGTGTGTGTGTTCAGCCATCACTCTTGGTACAGTCGTACGGTTTCCACCACTGAGCGAACTGCAGGACTTTCTTCCTCTGGTCGTCAAAGTTCTCCCTGATTGGTTTACGCCAGCGGCGTGGCTCCAGGTCCATCATGCCTCCCACCACCTCCTGGGTCGGGGGAGGAAGGGGGAGGGGGGGAGGGGGGGAGAGGGGGAGGAGGGGAGAGAGAGGGGGAGGGGGAGGGGGGGAGAGAGGGGGAGGGGGGAGAGAGAGGGAGGGGGGGAGAGACACTGTTTAGGAAAGCACGGCTCAGGCAGAAGAACGCAGAGCCAGTAGAAGCATCGACACGTTGATCATCTCCGATCCTACTCCTACGTTCTGTATCTATGGTAGAGTGAGACGAGGCAGGGCTGGTCGACTGAAGGGGAGGTCCACCGCGGTACACGTGGATTCACACCACGGCCGGTCCTCTGCAGAGCCTTTTGTAACGTTTGTGATCACCGCCAACAGCCAACGCCGTGCTTACAGACCCCCGCCCCCGGTAACATGATTGGTTGAAACAAATCCGAAGCGAAAGAAAGTGAACTTCCCGTCCCCCCAGATGAGCCCGTCTCACTCAGAGACCCCCGCGGTGTGGATCTAAACATGATCGGATCGCCTTTATTCATTCAGTCATTTCACCCACACTGAAGGAGTCTCTGCACTCTGCTACCAGACAAAAATCTGATTTGCTTGCTGTTTACAAATACTCAAGTTTCCATAATTCAACATATCACGTATCTTCTACTCATGTTGGTTACATCCATATGCTTTTGACACAGTGGGGGGGCTCAATAGACGTAATCTACAGCTATCAAAGACAGACTGAAACGTGATAACTCCATGTTTAACTCATGTGTTACTGACCTTTAACTCATGGTTAACAACATGTTTAACTCATGTGTGTTACTGACCTTTAACTCCATGTTTAACTCATGTGTTTGTCCGTTACTGACCTTTAACTCCATGTTTAACTTGTGTTACTGACCTTTAACTCATGGTTAACAACATGTTTAACTCATGTGTTACTGACCTTTAACTCCATGTTTAACTTGTGTGTTACTGACCTTTAACTCCATGTTTAACTTGTGTGTTACTGACCTTTAACTCTGTTTAACTCATGTGTTTGTCCGTTACTGACCTTTAACTCTGTGTTTAACTCATGTGTTTGTCCGTTACTGACCTTTAACTCTGTGTTTAACTCATGTGTTTGTCCGTTACTGACCTTTAACTCTGTGTTTAACTCATGTGTTTGTCCGTTACTGACCTTTAACTCTGTGTTTAACTCATGTGTTTGTCCGTTACTGACCTTTAACTCCATGTTTAACTCATGTGTTTGTCCGTTACTGACCTTGCCAAAGTAGTGAGGGAACTTCTGCTCGTTCTCGATGACGTGAGCGAAGCCGCCCTGCAGCCCGAAGTCCACCGCGAAGTAGGGGAGGCCCCTGGGAACCTGGAGACCAAGAGCAACGTTAACACCACCGTATAGAGGCCCCTGGGGACCTGGAGACCAAGAGCAACGTTAACACCACCGTATAGAGGCCCCTGGGAACCTGGAGACCAAGAGCAACGTTAACACCACCGTATAGAGGCCCCTGGGAACCTGGAGACCAAGAGCAACGTTAACACCACCGTATAGAGGCCCCTGGGAACCTGGAGACCAAGAGCAACGTTAACACCACCGTATAGAGGCCCCTGGGGACCAACGTTAACACCACCGTATAGAGGCCCCTGGGGACCAACGTTAACACCACCGTATAGAGGCCCCTGGGGACCAACGTTAACACCACCGTATAGAGGCCCCTGGGGACCTGAAGGTTAACACCACCGTATAGAGGCCCCTGGGGACCAACGTTAACACCACCGTATAGAGGCCCCTGGGGACCAACGTTAACACCACCGTATAGAGGCCCCTGGGGACCAACGTTAACACCACCGTATAGAGGCCCCTGGGGACCAACGTTAACACCACCGTATAGAGGCCCCTGGGGACCAACGTTAACACCACCGTATAGAGGCCCCTGGGGACCAACGTTAACACCACCGTATAGAGGCCCCTGGGGACCAACGTTAACACCACCGTATAGAGGCCCCTGGGGACCAACGTTAACACCACCGTATAGAGGCCCCTGGGGACCAACGTTAACACCACCGTATAGAGGCCCCTGGGGACCAACGTTAACACCACCGTATAGAGGCCCCTGGGGACCAACGTTAACACCACCGTATAGAGGCCCCTGGAGACCAACGTTAACACCACCGTATAGAGGCCCCTGGGGACCAACGTTAACACCACCGTATAGAGGCCCCTGGGGACCAACGTTAACACCGTATAGAGGCCCCTGGGGACCAACGTTAACACCACCGTATAGAGGCCCCTGGGGACCAACGTTAACACCACCGTATAGAGGCCCCTGGGGACCAACGTTAACACCACCGTATAGAGGCCCCTGGGGACCAACGTTAACACCACCGTATAGAGGCCCCTGGGGACCAACGTTAACACCACCGTATAGAGGCCCCTGGGGACCAACGTTAACACCACCGTATAGAGGCCCCTGGGGACCAACGTTAACACCACCGTATAGAGGCCCCTGGGGACCAACGTTAACACCACCGTATAGAGGCCCCTGGGGACCAACGTTAACACCACCGTATAGAGGCCCCTGGGGACCAACGTTAACACCACCGTATAGAGGCCCCTGGGGACCAACGTTAACACCACCGTATAGAGGCCCCTGGGGACCAACGTTAACACCACCGTATAGAGGCCCCTGGGGACCAACGTTAACACCACCGTATAGAGGCCCCTGGGGACCAACGTTAACACCACCGTATAGAGGCCCCTGGAGACCAACGTTAACACCACCGTATAGAGGCCCCTGGGGACCAACGTTAACACCACCGTATAGAGGCCCCTGGGGACCAACGTTAACACCACCGTATAGAGGCCCCTGGAGACCAACGTTAACACCACCGTATAGAGGCCCCTGGGGACCAACGTTAACACCACCGTATAGAGGCCCCTGGGGACCAACGTTAACACCACCGTATAGAGGCCCCTGGGGACCAACGTTAACACCACCGTATAGAGGCCCCTGGGGACCAACGTTAACACCACCGTATAGAGGCCCCTGGGGACCAACGTTAACACCACCGTATAGAGGCCCCTGGGGACCTGAAGGTTAACACCACCGTATAGAGGCCCCTGGGGACCAACGTTAACACCACCGTATAGAGGCCCCTGGGGACCAACGTTAACACCACCGTATAGAGGCCCCTGGGGACCAACGTTAACACCACCGTATAGAGGCCCCTGGGGACCAACGTTAACACCACCGTATAGAGGCCCCTGGGGACCAACGTTAACACCACCGTATAGAGGCCCCTGGGGACCAACGTTAACACCACCGTATAGAGGCCCCTGGAGACCAACGTTAACACCACCGTATAGAGGCCCCTGGGGACCAACGTTAACACCACCGTATAGAGGCCCCTGGGGACCAACGTTAACACCACCGTATAGAGGCCCCTGGAGACCAACGTTAACACCACCGTATAGAGGCCCCTGGGGACCAACGTTAACACCACCGTATAGAGGCCCCTGGGGACCAACGTTAACACCACCGTATAGAGGCCCCTGGGGACCAACGTTAACACCACCGTATAGAGGCCCCTGGGGACCAACGTTAACACCACCGTATAGAGGCCCCTGGGGACCTGGAGGTTAACACCACCGTATAGAGGCCCCTGGGGACCAACGTTAACACCACCGTATAGAGGCCCCTGGGGACCAACGTTAACACCACCGTATAGAGGCCCCTGGGGACCAACGTTAACACCACCGTATAGAGGCCCCTGGGGACCAACGTTAACACCACCGTATAGAGGCCCCTGGGGACCAACGTTAACACCACCGTATAGAGGCCCCTGGGGACCTGGAGGTTAACGCCACCGTATAGAGGCCCCTGGGGACCAACGTTAACTCCACCGTATAGAGGCCCCTGGGGACCAACGTTAACACCACCGTATAGAGGCCCCTGGGGACCAACGTTAACACCACTGTATAGAGGCCCCTGGGGACCAACGTTAACACCACCGTATAGAGGCCCCTGGGGACCAACGTTAACACCACCGTATAGAGGCCCCTGGGGACCAACGTTAACACCACCGTATAGAGGCCCTGGGGACCAACGTTAACACCACCGTATAGAGGCCCCTGGGGACCTGGAGGGCCCCTGGGGACCTGGAGGTTAACGCCCCCTCAGAACCACGTGTATCGTCTCACATCACATGACACAGTGAGAAGGAACCAACAGGAAGCGGTTGGAGGACAGGTCTGTGGTCTCTCTCAACACACCTGTGCTGTCTGATACACTTTTCAATATTTGGTTGTCAGTTTTATTGTTGTCCTGGAAGTGTTTTTTGTCCGTGCCCATGCTCAGTCTGGTTGAATAAGGACTGTGTAATACGTCACATGGTCTCAGACCCCAGGAACACCAGCTGGCTGTCCAGGCCTGAGCTGATACTCTCAATAAACAATAATCACATCATAATCAATAATCATCACAATAAACTAATCGAGGGCCCAGACGCTTCACGTACCGCCTGCCGGATGTCCTTGGACGAGAGGCTGACCACCTTCTTGTTCATGGCCCACTCCTCGTCACAGTCCATGATGGCTTTCTGGAAGAAACACACACGGACCAGACGCAGGACTCAGTCACGACCGCTGGACCGCCTCGCTGACACACACTATAAGGTGTCTCCTATCTCCTATCTAAGGTGTCTCCTATCTACTACAAGGTGTGTGTTAGAGGAGCCACGCTCCTCTAACACACACCTTGTAGTAGATAGGAGACACGTGGCCCAGAGGTACACACACACACACACACACACACACACACACACACACACACACACACACCTTGTAGTAGATAGGAGCCACGTGGCCCAGAGGTACACACACACACACACACACACACACACACACACACACACACACACACACACACACACACACACACACACACACACACACACACACACACACACACACACACACACACACACACACACACACCTTGTAGTAGATGGGGGCCATGTGGCCCAGAGGTACACACACACACACACACACACACACACACACACCTTGTAGTAGATAGGAGCCACGTGGCCCAGAGGTACACAGACAGACAGACAGACAGACAGACAGACAGACAGACAGACAGACAGACAGACAGACAGACAGACAGACACACCTTGTAGTAGATGGGGGCCATGTCCCCCAGCTCTCTGGGGAGGGGGACACACTCCAGCACCATGTGCTGCCGCCTGCGGGGGTTCATGTGCGTCTCCATGAAGACGCAGTCCTGGTCCTGGGACTCGAACACACGCACCAAGGAGCGGCGGAACAGCTGAGGACACAGGAGACCAGTGAGGACAGAGGAGACCAGTGAGGACAGAGGAGACCAGTGAGGACAGAGGAGACCAGTGAGGACAGAGGAGACCAGTGAGGACAGAGGAGACCAGTGAGGACAGAGGAGACCAGTGAGGACAGAGGAGACAGCAGTGAGGACAGAGGAGACAGCAGTGAGGACAGAGGAGACCAGTGAGGACAGAGGAGACCAGTGAGGACAGAGGAGACCAGTGAGGACAGAGGAGACCAGTGAGGACAGAGGAGACAGCAGTGAGGACAGAGGAGACCAGTGAGGACAGAGGAGACCAGTGAGGACAGAGGAGACAGCAGTGAGGACAGAGGAGACCAGTGAGGACAGAGGAGACCAGTGAGGACAGAGGAGACCAGTGAGGGACAGAGGAGACAGCAGTGAGGACAGAGGAGACCAGTGAGGACAGAGGAGACAGCAGTGAGGACAGAGGAGACCAGTGAGGACAGAGGAGACCAGTGAGGACAGAGGAGACCAGTGAGGACAGAGGAGACCAGTGAGGACAGAGGAGACAGCAGTGAGGACAGAGGAGACCAGTGAGGACAGAGGAGACC
>NW_028176920.1:0-2500 GCF_964030765.1 Micromesistius poutassou
GGGGGTAAACAACCTTATTTTAAAACAACTTAAAAAAATATATGAAATATTAGAAATGATATAACACCACTTTCTTTAAAAACGTGGTACGCTGTTACTTTTCAAGAAAACACGGTTTTCCCTTTTTTCGCGATTCCTCGGCTGTTTTATTGCGGCGTGAGGGGCTTCAGACCCCCCGGCCACATGAAGTCAATTAACCAGCCCCAGATGTGCGCCCCTTCCCCTGTCTCTATCAGCACCGAGGTTACTAAAGCGGTGGCATCGCTCGCTGTTCAACTCCACACCGCTCATAGCCCAATTACGGAGGACACACGGCGGTGCGCTACGACACGGGACACAACACACAATCCATCAAATAATGAAACGAACGAGATGGTCGCTATTGATCGGGTTCTTTTCACCAAGGAAGATCCTCTTTCATACAACAAGCAACACTATTTCTGGAGGAAATATAAATAACACGATTGTAAACAAAAAGTGCTCGCCAAAGGAAAATAGTTGCCAAATTCAGTACATAAAATGTGTGTGTAGGACTTAACCCCATCAAATATATATTTGTCCCCCCCAACAAAAAAGATTAAGACATGCAGCACAAATTATTAATAGACAACAGATCTAGTGCAACACACCATCCAACATCAGCTAATTTAACGTGCACACACACACACACACACACACACACAAGTGCACACAAATGCACACAAACACATAAACAAACACACACACACGCACGCACACACACACACACACACACACACACACACACACACACACACACACACCCCCACAGTTCAAAAGCACTACGGCAAGTGCAAGGTATACAGTTACGCAGCCAATGAGACAATGCTGATCCAAATGCGTATAAAACCATACTTCATAGAAGGTGTACAGTAAGTGAATGAGTGTGTGCATGTGTGTGTGTGTGCGTGTGTGTGTGTGTCTGTGAGACAAGGTGCAAACCAGGGCAGGTAGGTAGGTAGGTGGGTAAGGGGAGAGGAAGGAGGAGGGAAGGGGGGGAGGGGGGGGGTGTGTAGGAGGTGGAGGTGGAGGTGGCTGGTACCTGCTGGGACATCCTGAAGAGGAGGTTGTTGTCAGTGGCCGCTTGCTGCTGCCATGACCCCATGAAGCCCGGCTGTTCAGCACTGGGCGGCCGCGTGCCGAACTGCATGGAACCCTCGGTCGACCCCTCGGCGTCGCGGCTAACGATGCTAACGCCACCCAGACCGCCGCCGCCGCCGCCGCCGCTGCTGCTGGCACTGGGGGGGATGCTAGTGCCAACGCTAGTGTTGCTCTTGGAGGTGGAGGCGGCGGTGGAGGTGGAGGTGGAGGTAGAGATGGTGGCGTGCGGGGAAGGTGGCCTAGTCTCCTCTTGGTCTCTGGGCTCGGGTGAGTCTCGGTCGCACTCGCTGCCTCTCACATCCAAGTCTGCCTCCTTGGACTAAAGATAGAGAGAGAGAGAGAGAGAGAGAGAGAGGGGAGGAGGGAGAGAGGGAGGAGGGATGAAAAAAATGGTTAAAGGTGTGTTCTTCATGGTCTCAGTTTGTTTCTTTAATTTTTTTTCACTCTTTTTTTCTTCTTCTTCGACTTCTTTTTGGGATCCTTGGGAGGAAGATAGGGAGTTTGAGTGTGTGTGTGTGTGTGTGTGTGTGTGTGCGTGTGTGTGTGCGTTTCTTGGCAGCTCTGGAGACATGAGTGTTTTAGTGTATGTTGAGTTAATTCTCCAGGAGAAGAAGCTTGCGGTGGATTTCCTCAGGGGGTGGTGGCGGTGGTTGGTGGAGGTGGTGGGTGGAGGTGGTGGGTGGAGGGGGGTCTAGGGGATGGAGGGGCTTTGTCCTGGACCAAGGGGCCAGAGGAGGAGGAGGAGATGGATGGAGGTCAAGGGGGGCATGTGGAATGATGGAGGTGACGGAGGGATGAGACGATGAGTGACACAAGGCAATAAAACGGGATAAAAATGCAAAAAGTGATGTTTTTTGTGATTGCTTGGAGAGCAAAAGCGTACCCATTAATACGTAAACACACACATGCCCCCGCACACATACACACATACACATACACATACTTTCACACAGACACATAAACAACAATGCGCGGAACAGTGCTCATACGAGGAGACCGTGTCATTTTTGTCAAGAGATTTTACGGATGGAAGTTGTGTACCTTGAGGACTTACACTAGATCACCTTATATATAAAACACACACTTCTAACACAGAACACACATACACACACACATGCACATATTTAAGCAAAAATAAAAATATATATTTGTGCTGAGTAATTTTTTTGTATTTCATAGTAAAATTGAAGCACAATTCACAAAATAATCCAATGCAAATGGTAATATAACTAAAATATTAAATAAATATTGCATGCAAAAATAAATGTAATATATAAACCACCAATTCCAAAACCTCGAAAGAAAATTAAATTCAAAACGATATTTCAAAAAGTAAAAAATGTTACAACGCAAAAACTGTAAATCCACACCAAAATCACAG
>NW_028176920.1:7500-13472 GCF_964030765.1 Micromesistius poutassou
GCAGAGTCAATCTCCCACCGCCCCCCCCCCCCCCCCTCCCCAATGTGCCAGCTATCAAAGACTGAGTAGTCTAGCTTTATCTTCACAGGACAGTAAGAAAACAAGTTCAAGTAAACAAAAGTGTGTACGGAAAGAGAGAGTGAGAGGGAGAGAGAGAGAGAGAAAATGCTCCAAATGTAATAATTATGTCTAAAAAGCACTGAATCTCGCTGTCAATTTTTTCTATTTTTTCTTGAAATCACAGTTGAGAAAAAAACCTGGGTGAAATTGCCCTTTCAGTGAATGAAAAGCGGGGGGGGGGGAAAAGAATTTGAACAACAGACAGTAATTTGTTTCCGGTAGTGGTGATTATGTTGGGCAAAAATAAAAGATAATGGTTGTGAACGCAGCAAATGTCTCTGGCCTGAGATCATGCTTTCACAGAGTAACCTGTCCAAATTCTACAACAAACTCATTGCAACAATTTGAACCTCTAACCTTAATTCCGGTTGAAGTGAATTCAATACACAGGTATATTTTATTACATTTCTGCAGGAGTTCATAGCTTATACCAAAAACAAATAAAACATTCATGCCTTGATTCCATGTTTTGTATTTCAGACGCAGAAGCACATGGTTAGCCTGTGTGTATACCACGTGTGTGTGTGTGTGTGTGTGTGTGTGTGTGTGTGTGTGCTTACGTGTGTGCTAAGGATTGTGTGTGTGTGTGTGTGTGTGTGTGTGTGCATGTGTGTACTTTAAGAGTTCAAGCGCGTGTACGCGCGCGTGCACGCATGTGTGTGTGTGTGTGTGTGTGTGTGTGGGCGCGCGTGCGTGTGTGTGTGTGTGTGTGTGTGTGTGTGTGTGTGTGTGTGTGTGGGCGCACGCGTGTGTGTGTGTGTGTGTGTCTTGGCCTCTTTGCGGAGGTGAGGGGTGACTGCATGTGACCAGGAATGGCGTGTTGATCAGACGGCGTTGGGGATAACACTGTCCCTGTTCCCCTGCCACGGCGGGGCCACAAGCCATCACATGACACCGGTGGAACAGCCCTCCGCTTGTACCAGACGCAGGCGGAGCAGAGAGGGAGAACCAGGAGGGCAGCGAAAGGTCTTTGGAGACGGCGGGACTCACATGATTGTCACTGGTGCTGCAGTCTGGTGCCGATAACTGGTGCTGAGGCAATCATTGAAAAGACAAGGGGGTCGGGAGTCAAGAAAAGGTCGAACCTAAGGTCTATATGTTGGCGTGTTCTCTGTGTGCGGGCGGTTATGTGTTCATTTTCCTGTTATTTGTGTTACTAAACGATTGCTAGTGGTTGGTCTCTGTGTCCGTGTTTTTCAATAAAGTGAAGGTTAGGGACGTGGGAATCGATGGGTTTACACACACACAAAAAAAGCGAGATAAGTCTATGTTCAGAAAACGGAACGACAGTTTGATCCGTCTGCACCCAGGCACACACAGACTCACACATAAGGGACACACGTGTGTGTGTGTGTGTGTGTGTGTGTGTACATGCGTGTTGGTGTGTGTGTATGTGTAACGGTGTGACCACTGTTCCAGCCACTGACTACTCGCTAATCCTGAGGTGCCTGACCGCCAGGGCGCCAGAGCATCTATAGCTCTTTTGATCCCACGAACCTCCCCCCATGACATCTAACCTGGTTAACAACACACACACACACAAACACATACTCAAAAATAGATGTGCACAAACACACACACACATGCACATCAAAAACAAAAGCATGTAAAGATCAAACACACACATGTATATCCACTGTCTTGAATCAAAGAAAGTGACGTGATGTTCAAAACAAAGGCGTTTTTCTTTCCCTTTTTATCCAACGTTCTCCAAAGTCCCGAGGCTGTGCTGCTCACTTGAATAATCCCCCTCTAATCATCTCAGTGCTCTGCTCATCCAACACCCTCATTTGCTCTCCTTGAGTATCAGCTCCTCCCCCTCTTCCTCCTTCTCCTCCTCCTCCTCCACCTCACCTCATCAGACAGGTCTTCACCCCCCACCCTCCTCAGCCGCCTCCCCCCAGACTGTCCTCTCTCACTGACCCGTGGTCCCCCCCAGTCACTGGGCCTTGTGTCTCCACCTGCCATGCCCCTGACAGCCAGTAGCACCACCACCTCTCACCCACCCCCACCCCCCCGACCTCCAACTCTCCCTCTCTCTCCCTCTCTCTCTCTCTCTCTCTCCCCCTCGCGCACACACCTACACGGATGCACACGCGTGTGCATACACACATACAGACCTACACACACACACACACACACACACTGGTAGCGCTTACCCCTTCATCCTCTCCATCATCCCCTGGAGAGGAGACCGGCTGCCCATCCGGAACGCTACCGTGGCAACCCCTGCCAGCCCTGCCTCCCCCCGTATCCCCCCTGCCCCCCACACACACACACACACACACAATCCTCGCCCAGCCCCGGGCCGTGGCGATGCTTTCGACAGGGTCCTTAGTTACGGGTGTCTCCTTTCCACTCCTCTCCTCTCTACTTTTCTTCCCCTCTCCTCTCCTGTCCTTTCCTCCATTCTTATTTTTCTCTTCTTCTTCTTCTTCTTCTTCTTCTTCTTCTTCACTCACGGCTGCTCTCCCCCCTTTATCCGCTGCCTCAGACTTATCTCTTCTGACCTGACTAATGTAGCTTTACCTCTCTCTACATCTCTGCTCTCTACCCATTCTCTCTCTTTTCACCTCTCTCTCTCTCTCTCTCTCTCTCTCTCTCTCTCTCTCTCTATGTATCTCTCTATCTCTCTAACCACACTGGCAGAGAAAAAGGGCTTTTTACATTATTATCATTTTGACGGAAAAAAGGGGTTGAAATCCAGACAAAGTTTGCAAGTAAGGTCAGACTTAGTATGATGTCAAGTATGCAACCAAGCAGTACTTTTGGTGTCTTGTGCGGCTTAGTGAGTGAGGTGGTACTATCCCCAGTGTGTGTGTGTGTGTGTGTGTGTGTGTGTTCAGACCAATCCCAGCCTTTTAATGTCTGAAACAGCAACACCAACGAAACCTCAACAACCCACCCTGCACCGGCCAAACCTCCTCAAGGGTCTACAGCCTACAACTGCTTTTAATGTCAGACAAAACACCAATGACCTCACACACACACACACACACACACACACACACACACACACACACGCACACACACATACATACACACACAGGCACACATGCGCACGCACACACACACAGCTACTCACACACTCTCACACACACACACACACACACACACACACACACACAGTGCTGGGACCTGGCTGGTCCAAAACCTGCTGTGTGCCATCTGAGTTCTCCCTCACACAAACAACAGAGAGGAACCAAGGCCTGGGAGAAGGAGGTCGGATCAGGGGGACATGTGTTTCACATCAAGGCAGCCAAAAGGCTTTTATTTACGGCACAAACATGACAAGCAACACAAACCGCTAACTACGCGACAAACACACAAACACCCGTGGCCCCGGACGGCCAAAACAAACAGCTTCCCGCTGGAACCCCGCTGTGGCCGCTCCCACCGTAGCCATGCAGAGCTGCGGTCATGCGACTCAAATAAAACATGAAACATAGACACAATTGACACGCGCGAGTTGAGCTCATGATGTCACCCCTTTCAGATGTATCGGTTTCAGATGTCCACACGAACACACCGCTTTTCTTTCAAATCTCCACAAGTGTGAAAGCTCTACGGAGGGGGAAAGTTGAACAACATATTCTGACAGAGTGACAATGGTTGATCGGACACAGGGAAAACACCAGGGCGGTATTTAAAATGTGAACACGAACACGTGGAGAAAGAAAAAGACCAGACCAGCAGAAATGGGGCGATTTAACACCAGGACACAGGCGGACAGAATGCACCCACACAGGTCACGCAAATCAACCAAACAAGGACACAAGGGCTGTTTCCCAATGTGAAGGAAGCATGCTCAACGTCGCCCTTTTTAGGACGTCACGTCATAGAACGCCGGCAAGCACTGTTACAATGTTGAGAACACTCGGAAATTGGCGCCCTTTTTGTCTTTGTTTTTGCGAATTCCGAGATTTTTCAAGGATGCAGTTATTTGAACGCTTTCAGAAATATTTCATGACGTATTGCTTTTTATAGATTAGTCATGTAAATGCAAACAAATAAGCTTAAAGACCTGTGCAATTTTTTTTCAAACATTTTTGCAACATAATGATTGTACTTTGCATGGATTGTTTTAAAATGTACGTAGCTGGTGTTTAAACAAATTACTCTATCCAATAACAATTTCAACAATTAAAATATTACAATATTTACCACTGGAGCAGTATTAAAAAGCAGAAGCGGAAGCGCTTCCACACTAGCAAGTCGTTCCAAACTCTGAACACTACAAACGCTGGGCAGCACTCTAGCCAGCACTCTTGCCTCATCTCCATAGGACACGACTCGCAAGGAAGCATTCTAGCAAGGCTGCAGCCTTCACATTGGGAAACAGCCACAGGGACCACAGGAAAGACGTGAACAGGGTTTAAGTCTCTACTGTAGTCTAGTTTAGAGAAGTCTAGTCTTGAAGTCGACTGTAATCTAGCGAAGTTCACTTTACAGTCTTGTCATGTTAACTGTAGTTTCATCTAATCTAATCTTGATTCTTTTATGAGCCTTGTCTAGTCTACCCTCTGAAGGCTAGACTACTTCTGTAGATCATACAAGTTCATAGCTGCTTTGCTCCTCATGGTGCAGTAGTTTAAACAACTGATTTGAATACCAGTCCCTCATTTTCCTCCAAACCTCAATGATTGAGTACTATCCCACAGAGTTGGAGACCCCAGCTGAGCAGATGGATGTAGAAAGAAGACACAAAGATGATTAAATAAATGGTTATTATCCAGACATCGGGGTTCAAAGCTGTTAATTTTGAGTGGTTTTAGTGAGTTCATATCAATTGATGTTAAAGTATGTAGGACAACACTGGCATTGGAAGACTTTGTTGAGTGATCTTTCCACATGCTCACACACGCCACATGGACACACAAACACACACCACACACACACACACACACACACACACACACACACACACACACACACACACACACAAACAGACACACACAAGCTCTCTACACTAAATCCTAAATCTAAAACTAACCTTAAGCTCTTAAACCCAAAACTCAAACCCCTAAACCTAAACAAAAAAATAACCCTTATCCCCTAAACCCAAACCCTAACATATATCTTTGGGTTATAACCTAACCTCAACCCTAAACCCTCCTGTCTAAACACTCCATAACTCCTTAAATCTGAACCCTAATCCTTACTGGGTTTTACTCCAATGTCTTCACTCTTCACTTGCAAAAACAGAGCTTCCTACTTTTTGATACGAAAACACATCCTGTCACCTGAGTGTATCCATCTCATTGCTCAGAGAGAGAGAGAGAGAGAGGGAGAGAGAGAGATAGAGCGAGAGAGAGAGAAGAGCAGGATGTCTTTAGCGTTCTCGGACTAAAAACGTAAAGGGCTGTGAATGAAGGGATGAACAGAGAGAAGGACGAAAACCAAGAACTAAATTATTAAGTGACACTTCTACTCACTTTGACACACACACACACACACTCTGACAAACACACACACACACACACACACACACACACACACACACACACACACACACACACACACACACACACACACATACACACATTTCAGGCAGGCGGTGGAAGGCATTAGAACAGTTAGCCCCCTGAATGAACCTGACAACTCTGCTACATGCTAACCTGCGTCAAAATCATCAAGCCAAGGCCCGGGGCTCTTAAAAATTTTACGCGCCCGCTTGAAGGGACACCTCGGAGCAGGGGAGGCTTTTTGAGTGTGAGTGGCCCTGTCATCACAGCCATCGCCGCCAATAAATAAGTCAACATGAGGGGGGAATGGCTAAGCAACTTCCCCACAGAGTTGACAGCACCTATCCACTGTTATTGTGTGTGTCAGCATAACAAATAGGCAGGTTT
>NW_028176919.1:0-16249 GCF_964030765.1 Micromesistius poutassou
TGCAGCCAACGATGACGTAAGGCCTCTCTGCCTGGTTGTACACCTTCTCCAGGAAGTCAACGTGGCCGATGTCTAGGGGAGGAGCCCGTTGTCAAGGCAACAACACCAACACCAATAACCACAACAACAACAACAACAACCACAACAGACCACATCAGAGGTCAGAGGTCAGGATACGGAAGAGGTCAAAGGCCCCGGCCACGTAGATGACGGTGTCCCCGGCCTGCGGCTCCTTCCCCGACGCAAACTGGATGATCTTCTGGGAGGTCTGGAGGAACTGGGACACGCCCGTCCACGGGCTGTGGCCCTTAGGCCCCTGGGGGCCACAGGGATGAGAGGGCCCACATCAGCCTTGTTCAGGGGTGATCACGTCATGCGGGGGTACTACTAGAATAGGGTCACGTTGTGTTAGAAACACCCCTTGTTATTCTCACTGTTCATTTCTGCAAAACCATTTTCAGCGTCTTTCAAAAAACGATCAGTTTTGTATCGTGTCGCGTTAAGGCCCGCCTCCCGAGTAGCCCTCGTCTGCTGTGATTGGTCAGCACGCCCACTCTGTTGCGATTGGTCGAAACGAGCCGTTTCCCGCCCTTATTGAGGGGCGTTCTCAGTGGGGGGGGGGGGTACGCCCCCTGGGGAGGACTGGGATTGTTCTAGCTTAGCAGACGTAAAACATTTAACATACGTCATAACGTCTACAGCACAGGGAAGAGTCTAAAGAGGACGCTATCACCCCTTTAACACTTGATTCCAGTTTGGAAGTGTCCTGTGATAAGAGGACCGGCGACGCCCCCTTGTGGATGTGATGATCCACTACAACAAACCTGTGAACACTGATCAGTAAGAAGCAACCCGACGCGTGCGTTGATATGATATAATGATATACTAACACACTGTATTCTCCTGCAGAATGCATTTCATACAGGATTACAGTCGCTTTGGCCCAAGTCATGGTATTCACCTTCCCGAAGTTGTCTGTGTGCTGCAGGTAGTCGGGGTTGTCCTGGAAACACAGATGAGAGATGAGAGATGAGAACCTTAGAGCACCTGTTCAGAGTTCACCTGGACTAGTCTGCATAGCGCCCCCCCCCCCCCACACACACCCCTCTTACACACTTATAGTACGTGGAACGTCCTGGCACTTTGTATGTGGTACTTAGTTATAGTACTTAGTTGTAACATCTTAGAGCCTAGCTGTCTCTGTTGTGTACGGGGAATGGGTTAACCTAGTGATGGTTAGTGTATACGGGGAATGGGTTAACCTAGTGATGGTTAGTGTATACGGGGAACGGGTTAACCTAGTGATGGTTAGTGTATACGGGGAACGGGTTAACCTAGTGATGGTTAGTGTATACGGGGAACGGGTTAACCTAGTGATGGTTAGTGTATACGGGGGACGGGTTAACCTAGTGATGGTTAGTGTATACGGGGAATGGGTTAACCTAGTGATGGTTAGTGTATACGGGGAATGGGTTAACCTAGTGATGGTTAGTGTATACGGGGAACGGGTTAACCTAGTGATGGTTAGTGTGTACGGGGAACGGGTTAACCTAGTGATGGTTAGTGTATACGGGGAATGGGTTAACCTAGTGATGGTTAGTGTGTACGGGGAACGGGTTAACCTAGTGATGGTTAGTGTCGGCGGGGGCCTCACCATGTTGCTGTGGTGGGTCTTGGTCATGAGCAGCATGCGGCCCACCAGGTCGGTGGTGGAGACCCCCTGCGTCCGCTTGCACTCCCTGTAGCGCTGCTCGCGCTTCACCTCGGCGTACGTGTCCTCGCCGTCCACCGTCAGCGTGATGTCGTCTGGAGACAACACAGCCTTGAAGCAGGGGCTCTCAGACGGGGGACCGGGCCCCTAGGGGCCCGTTGGAGTACTGCAGGGGCTACTCCCGTTATCACAACACGCGAGGCCTTACCGCCGTGCACGCAGAAGTCACAGTTGAACTTGTCGAGGGTCTGCAGCGTGGTGACGTAGGGCGCCCCCTCCACGATCTCGTCCACCCACTTGATGGCGCGCACCATCTTGTAGCGCTCCGCCTGCGTGAAGACCGGGGGGCCCTTGTGCCGCGAGATCTCGGCTGGGGGCCCACAGACAGAGAGGGGTCAACGGAGGGCATGGAAGGCATAAACCCCCCCACGCCCCTCTTACACACCCACTGTATGTTCACGTCCTGGACCTTAACAACAGTACAGTACGGTGTAGCGTCTTATCCTAGCGCTCTGTGTTGTGGACGGGGAACGGGTTAACCTAGTGATGGTTAGTGTGTACGGGGAACGGGTTAACCTAGTGATGGTTAGTGTGTACGGGGAACGGGTTAACCTAGTGATGGTTAGTGTGTATGGGGAACGGGTTAACCTAGTGATGGTTAGTGTGTACGGGGAATGGGTTAACCTAGTGATGGTTAGTGTATACGGGGAACGGGTTAACCTAGTGATGGTTAGTGTATACGGGGAATGGGTTAACCTAGTGATGGTTAGTGCTTGGCTCTTGGTTCTATGAACATCCTGACTGTACCCACAGAGATATATCGTTGTTTCTCTTTCTGCTGACTAATGGACTGACTGTGAGTCCCTTTGGGTAAAAGCGTCTGCTAAACGCTCTGAGTGTAAAGGTAAAAGAGAGATCCAACATCCCAGGAGAAGGCGGCGGTGCCCGGCCCGGGGGCCCTCGTACCGTCGGTGTGGACCCCCACCACCAGGTAGTCCCCCATGGCCTTGGCCTGCCGCAGCTGGTTGGAGTGTCCGTAGTGAACCATGTCGTAGCTGCGGACAGAAGACAGTGTCAGCTCACTGCACGTCTCTCTCCCCTCGCTCTCCTCCTCGCGTGAGGAGCCCCTGAGCAAACGTTTGTCACGTTTGTGCTCAGAGAAAGGTCCGGAAGACATCCCTGTTGTTATGAGGACAGGAGCTAGTTAACGTGTACACCCGCGTGGACAGAAGAGGCTGGATGACACAGTTGATAAACACATCAACCACACCCTGTAACTTTGTGAGCGAGCAGCTAACCCAGTTACTAAACAGTAGTAGCCTTCTTATCGGTCTTAAGCACTAATTAACCATTAAAGTGACTTAACTGCAGCATATTATCCTAAAGCAGTTCTCCCACCCCCTGCTGCTCCTCTGCAGCTGGTGTTGCTCCTATAGAGTAGGACCTCTTCACTGCACCATCACAGGGGCCCTATGGTCTGTCAGGGGCCCTATGGTCTGTCAGGGGCCCTATGGTCTGTCAGGGGCCCTATGGTCTGTCAGGGGCCCTATGGTCTGTCAGGGGCCCTATGGTCTGTCAGGGGCCCTATGATCTGTCAGGGGCCCTATGGTCTGTCAGGGGCCCTATGGTCTGTCAGGGGCCCTATGGTCTGTCAGGGGCCCTATGATCTGTCAGGGGCCCTATGGTCTGTCAGGGGCCCTATGATCTGTCAGGGGCCCTATGGTCTGTCAGGGGCCCTATGGTCTGTCAGGGGCCCTATGATCTGTCAGGGGCCCTATGGTCTGTCAGGGGCCCTATGGTCTGTCAGGGGCCCTATGGTCTGTCAGGGGCCCTATGATCTGTCAGCCCCAGATTTATATCCGGGGCTGACAGATCGCTGAGAGCTGGGCAGGTGAAGCCCTTGTGGTCTCTGAGGTATCCCTCTGGTAGATCTGAGGAGATCCCAAGCCAATGTGAGGCGGTCTCTGGAGTTTGGGCAAACCACGCACTGTCACTGAAACGTTCGTCTTTATTGCTTTTCTGATTCTACTTTACATAAACCATTCAACAGGCTGTTGATACATTAATTCACAGAATGCCATTTGCACTTCTAAAGTTACACACCACTCTTTGGAAAGTTGTCTATGATAAAGAAATACCAACCGGTAACCCTGTAACGTGTCTTGCTGCCCGGCGTGATCTTAAAGTCTAATTTCAGGAAGGCAGCGTGTTACGCAACAGGCCTCCTATGCGTGTGATTGGCTGACAGCGCAGCGCTGTAATAAACAACAGGCCTCATCGGCGTGTGATTGGCTGAGAGCGCAGCGGCGTAATAAACAACAGAGCAGAGGTCACCAGATCCCGACTTCATAGAAACACCCGAATTACTTCTGTGGAATAATAAATGTCAGTGTTATATTATAACCGTATTATAAAGGTTTGTAACCGGTCACATGATCGTCACATTAACTCACGTTACCACAGCACACCACAGCACACGTCTTGCCTGTATTCTGGTCGGTACTTAGTGAAACATTTATAATAAATATTAATAAACATTAATAAGCCTTAATAAACCCTGTGTCGGTACTGCGCATGTCACGGGCCAGGCTGAAACGCCAGAACGAAACCAGCTAGCTCTGAGCTAACAGTAGCATACAACCACAACAAGGTCCTCTCCCACCGGCGGGCTGGACCCCAGACCTGGTCCAGACCCCAGGACCCCCAGAGCCCCGGACCACAGTAGACCAGGGTGTTGGGGTCCAGACCCCAGCCCTACAGCAGACCAGTGTGTTCGGGTCAAGACCCCCTACAGTAGACCAGTGTGTTCGGGTCCAGACCCCAGCAGACCAGTGTGTTCGGGTCAAGACCCCCTACAGTAGACCAGTGTGTTCGGGTCCAGACCCCAGCCCTACAGCGGACCAGTGTGTTCGGGTCAAGACCCCCTACAGTAGACCAGTGTGTTCGGGTCCAGACCCCAGCCCTACAGCAGACCAGTGTGTTGGGGTCCAGACCCCAGCCCTACAGTAGACCAGTGTGTTGGGGTCCAGACCCCCTACAGTAGACCAGTGTGTTGGGGTCCAGACCCCAGCCCTACAGTAGACCAGTGTGTTGGGGTCCAGACCCCAGGCCTACAGCAGACCAGTGTGTTCGGGTCCAGACCCCCTACAGTAGACCAGTGTGTTGGGGTCCAGACCCCAGCCCTACAGCGGACCAGGGTGTTAGAGGTTCTCGTACCAGCCGTCGCACCACACCCTGACGACGCTCCTCTGCTCCGGGTCGGAGCCGGCCGGCGGACCGCCTCCCGCCGCGTGGTGCCCGTTCTTCATCATCGGTTCGCTGTGCGGGTCCAGACGGTTCCTCCGGTCGTTCTTATACGGTCAAACAATACCGGCTTCAGACGGACCCGATGTTATTATTCCAACTTCCCAATCGAACAGGTCGACTCCCGTCCGTCTAGCGGCTTACAGGATCCGGCTCAGCAGACCACGCCCCCAGCGCCCTGCGTCACCGCCAGACCCCGCCCCCCCCATCACCGGCGCTACGGCTCAGCAGACCACGCCCCCCAGCCAGTGTTGCCAGATTGGGCTAGATTTCCTGGCCCGAATCTGGCAACACTGCCAACCAGCACTGGCATAAGACCACACTACGATCCCATCACCCGATGTACACGGACCTACAGTTCACAGGCCACGCCCCCGAGCCCCAGGCCACGCCCACCGGACCAGATGACGTCATCGCCCGACTGGAGTCTCGTTGCGTGACCCGCCAACCGCCGCGGGATCACGTTACATGCTGGCTGCGCAAACAAGTGTGCGTGGGAATGAATGCAGAAAGAAAACAGCAATAATAAAGAGGTCCACTAGAGTCAAAAAATATATATATTTACAACAAAAAAAAAAGTTGTCCCCATATCTCTGTACTATTAATAGACCAGCAACACTGACCGCTCTGCCTGAAGTCATTCGGTTAACAGAGAAACGGAAGGAACGCTGCACGGCTATTTTAAATAAGACTGTCAAAATGTAAATACTAAATAAATAAATAAATAAATAAAACACAGCAGCCGACTAGTAGTGCTTCACCAAGGAGCTCAGAGGACAGTCCGTATCCATCAAGGCGTCGTTAGAGCCCAGAGGTTAACGTCATCACACTGGTGTAGAAACTGCGGGTGGAAACACAGCAATACTAAAAAAAACAGTACATCTGTTCAGATTTACTTGTCTTTCGGAGGTCTCTCAAAGCACCTCAAAACACCTGAATAAAAACAAAAAGGTTCAAACGTCTAACTGAAATTTAATCACAGGGTATAAAAACGTAAGGTAGTAGTAATGAGTGCAGAGCGTTAGACCGCCTTCCTCTTCTTCTTCCTCTTCCTCCCTTTGGAGAAGCCCCGCCCAAACCAGCCGCCCTGCACCGGCTGGCTGGGGGGGGGCGGCGTGGGGGGGGCGGGGCCCGGGGCGTCGGGGGCGGGGCCCTGGGCGCCGGGGGGCCGGTCCTCCTCCTGACCAGCAGGGGGCGCTATGAGGCAGCGGGTGTGGCTGAGCGCCTCGTCTGGCCGGAGGGGCGTGGCCTGCTGGAGGATGGGGTCGTCCGCCCTACGGACACACAGGGTGCATTGTGGGTAACTCCGTCCTTCCTCGAGACGCAACGAGCTGGACCCCCGTTAAGGACGTCCAGCTGAGTTAGTTTGTCGGAATTAACCGGTAAAAAAAAAAAAAAAAAACGGTTTCTCCGTAGGCTTCCCACTCCCGTGATGTCACTACTTCTGACATCACGACTCGACGGAGGCCTTCTGGGTCCACACTAATGTGCAATCTTAATAATAATCATATACCATTTAATAAAAAATTACTTAATATATGCAAACTAGATATTTACTAAATATGGCTCTTGGAACCGTATTAATGCAGACGCAAACATTCCCAAATAATAAACCCAAATAATAATAATCCCAAATAATAAACCATAATTAAGGAGTGGGATTCTAACGGAAGGAAGGCGGCTCTTCTTCTGTGGTGCTCTGACAGGAAGCCGGCTCTTCTTCTGTGGTGCTTACTTGTTGTACGGAGGAATCTGGAGGTCCAGCGCCTTCATCAGGAGCTCCATCACCTCGTCGCACCGCCCGTTGATCTTCAGCGTCGCCAAATCGTCTTTTGGCGTCCACTAACAACAACAGGGAGGTCATCACGGGCTTCAGCTCAGATACTGATACCAGTGATGCAGTCTCAGGTATCAGCGAGGACCAAGTCTATGTACCATCACGTGACTCGTTTACTGCGCAGAGAACATCAAACGCTGCCGTGTTACGCTGTTCGTTAACCGTCGGAGGAGGAAAGTCGGAATTGGGAAATCTCTGATTAATAATTATAGATGATAAATGGAGATGATCTAAAGGATTGTGGACAGCAAGTGAAGCGACTACACATGGCTGTCATGGTGAGAGAAGCCTTCAATGAGAACCAGTGCTGTCAGTCGTTACAACGCTAGACGCTGTATCGGTTTAAACTCGCTATCGGCAGAGACTCAAGTTCAGGAATCTGAATCTGAATCGAGAAGGAAAAAAATGGTATCGGAACATCTGTAGTTCTCTAGAGACCCTCTGGAAATAAAGGATCCAGTGACCAATCAGGACGGGCCTACGATGAAGAGGAGGGGCCTACGATGAAGAGGAGGGGCCTACCTGGAGGTTAACGATGAAGAGGCGGGGCCTGTTCTTGGCCGGGCGGTTCATGCTCCACAGACAGGCGTACTTCTTCAAAACCTGTCGGGATGAAGAGCAGAATGTCCTCACCGCTAGCACATCATGGTGATACGGTTTGGGTTTCCTCTGCTCTGGCTCGGCGGTGGAGGAACGAGCTCCCTGCCGACGTCAGGACCACAGAGTCCCTCAGCAGCTCCCACAAGAGACCCAACCCTCACCTGGTCGGATTCACCTGGACTCTGCATAACCTCCCCCTAACCCCCCCACACCACTCCTACACTTATTGTATGTTGTACGTCCTGGCACTTAAAAACAGTACTTAACATCGTGTAGCATCTTACCCTAGCTATCTCTGTTGTGTACGGGGAATGGGTTAACCTAGTGATGGTTAGTGTGTACGGGGAATGGGTTAACCTAGTGATGGTTAGTGTATACTGGGAATGGGTTAACCTAGTGATGGTTAGTGTATACGGGGAATGGGTTAACCTAGTGATGGTTAGTGTGTACGGGGAATGGGTTAACCTAGTGATGGTTAGTGTGTACGGGGAACGGGTTAACCTAGTGATGGTTAGTGTATACGGGGAACGGGTTAACCTAGTGATGGTTAGTGTGTACGGGGAACGGGTTAACCTAGTGATGGTTAGTGTATACGGGGAATGGGTTAACCTAGTGATGGTTAGTGTATACGGGGAATGGGTTAACCTAGTGATGGTTAGTGTGTACGGGGAATGGGTTAACCTAGTGATGGTTAGTGTATACGGGGAATGGGTTAACCTAGTGATGGTTAGTGTGTACGGGGAATGGGTTAACCTAGTGATGGTTAGTGTGTACGGGGAATGGGTTAACCTAGTGATGGTTAGTACTTGGTTCTATCTATATCTATACAGAGACACGGCTCCTAACGAGGCGTCTCTGAGGGCTCCTAACGAGGCGCGGGTCCGAGCGCTCGGCCTCGGGGCCTCACCTTGAGGCTGGAGCCGAGGCAGAGGATGAGGTCGGCGCTCGCGGCGGCGGCCGCCGCGCCGCTCCAGTTCAGCGGCTGCTCCAGCGTCCCTCGCTCCCCGAAGTGGACGATGGTGTCCTGGAGCCCCGCCCCGCAGCGGCCGCAGCGCCGCCCGGTGGCGTGGCGGCGCAGCGCCGTGCGCTCCGTCACGTCGAACACACGCACGTACTCCCGGGCCGGGCTGCACGACGCACACACCTGGGGGGCGGGACCACACAGGGCGGCGTCAGGGGGGGCGGGACCACACAGGGCGGCGTCAGGGGGGCGGGACCACACAGGGCGTCAGGGGGGCGGGACCACACAGGGCGTCAGGGGGGCGGGACCACACAGGGCGTCAGGGGGGCGGGACCACACAGGGCGTCAGGGGGGCGGGACCACACAGGGCGGCGTCAGGGGGGCGGGACCACACAGGGCGTCAGGGGGGCGGGACCACACAGGTCGGCGTCAGGGGGGCGGGACCACACAGGGTGTCAGGGGGGCGGGACCACACAGGGCGCGTCAGGGGGGCGGGACCACACAGGGCGTCAGGGGGGCGGGACCACACAGGGCGTCAGGGGGGCGGGACCACACAGGGCGTCAGGGGGGCGGGACCACACAGGGCGTCAGGGGGGCGGGACCACACAGGGCGTCAGGGGGGCGGGACAACACAGGCTTTCCTGATGTTTATTTGCCCTACAAATGTTTTTAGTCTTTCTGGGAACACAGTTGTTGTTGCCCTGCTTCTTATCGGCTTAACTCTGTGGTCGTGTTTGTATTGACTTTATGACCGGATCTGACACTCATTGCACAACCCCTGCTGCAGTGTAATCATGTAAACACCAACTCGGTGAGTCATCAATTCAACGTTATCTGTATCAGTGTCAGGTAAAGGGCTTAACGGACGCTGGCTTACAGCCTGAAGAACAACGAGAACAGCAGCAGACATTCACGACCATCTGCGCTTCTAATAGTTTATTTAAGGGGTTGTGTCACGCCACCAGGCGTGACTGTGATCAGCCGTTTGAATATCTGCCTTTTCCTCTGTTTTGGTGACGTCACAAGTGTCCACGTGTCCGTCACGTGTCCACGTGTCCGTCACATGTCCACCTAGACGTGTGCTGGATAGACAGTCTTCCAGCCTACCCAGTGGACTGTGGCAAAGGTTACCACAGCCCCTTTAAGGTCCATTAGTGCCCCCCCGCCTCTATGAACATGATGACACCACCCCTTTAAGGTCCACTAGCCCCGCCTCTATGAACATGACACCACCCCTTTAAGGTCCACTAGCCCCACCTCTATGAACATGATGACACCACCCCTTTAAGGTCCACTAGCCCCACCTCTATGAACATGATGACACCACCCCTTTAAGGTCCACTAGCCCTGCCTCTATGAACATGATGACACCACCCCTTTAAGGTCCACTAGCCCCGCCTCTATGAACATGATGACACCACCCCTTTAAGGTCCACTAGCCCCACCTCTATGAACATGATGACACCACCCCTTTAAGGTCCACTAGCCCCGCCTCTATGAACATGATGACACCCCTTTAAGGTCCACTAGCCCCACCTCTATGAACATGATGACACCCCTTTAAGGTCCACTAGCCCCACCTCTATGAACATGACACCACCCCTTTAAGGTCCACTAGCCCCACCTCTATGAACATGATGACACCACCCCTTTAAGGTCCACTAGCCCCACCTCTATGAACATGACACCACCCCTTTAAGGTCCACTAGCCCCACCTCTATGAACATGATGACACCACCCCTTTAAGGTCCACTAGCCCCGCCTCTATGAACATGATGACACCCCTTTAAGGTCCACTAGCCCCACCTCTATGAACATGATGACACCCCTTTAAGGTCCACTAGCCCCACCTCTATGAACATGACACCACCCCTTTAAGGTCCACTAGCCCCACCTCTATGAACATGATGACACCACCCCTTTAAGGTCCACTAGCCCCACCTCTATGAACATGACACCACCCCTTTAAGGTCCACTAGCCCCACCTCTATGAACATGATGACACCACCCCTTTAAGGTCCACTAGCCCCACCTCTATGAACATGACACCACCCCTTTAAGGTCCACTAGCCCCACCTCTATGAACATGATGACACCACCCCTTTAAGGTCCACTAGCCCCACCTCTATGAACATGACACCACCCCTTTAAGGTCCACTAGCCCCACCTCTATGAACATGTTGCCGTGCAGCTCCGACAGGGCGTGTCGGGGCAGGCCGCTCCGCAGGTGGAGCCCATCGCAGTTCTGAGACACAACGTGCTTCACCTGCAGCACAAACACACAAGACACACAATAACACTAACATACTGAGACACAACGTGCTTCACCTGCAGCACAAACACACAACACACACACAATAACACCAACATACTGAGACACAATGTGTTTCACCTGCAGCACAAACAACACACACACAATAACACTAACATACTGAGACACGTGTTTCACCTGCAGCACAAACACACAACACACACACAATAACACTAACATACTGAGACACAACGTGCTTCACCTGCAGCACAAACACACAACACACACACAATAACACTAACATACTGAGACACAATGTGTTTCACCTGCAGCACAAACACACAACACACACACAATAACACTAACATACTGAGACACAACGTGCTTCACCTGCAGCACAAACACACAACACACACACAATAACACCAACATACTGAGACACAATGTGTTTCACCTGCAGCACAAACACACAAACGCAATAAAAAAGGTGACTTTTTAATACATTGAACACATACTGTGTTGGTTTACTGTAACATACTGTGAAGCACTGGCACGGTTTTATTATACTGTATCATATCCTGTGTCTTCCACTGCTGCTGGAACAAAGGGATTTCCTCTCCAGGGGACTAATAAAGTTAATCTATCCATCTAAAATGTCATGAAGTCGATGTAAAGTCAGATATAGTTCATAATAAAACAGGATGAATTTTCACGTACCAGATTCTTCTGATGCAACGTTGTGATACACATGTGTGTGAGGGTGGGCGTGGCTCTCCCCAGGTCAGACGAGCTACAGCACAGAGTCGCATTAAAACAGACTGAACCCGGGATGAGTTCACCAGCTCAGGGGAAGCTTACATTTACATTAACCTAACATTTACATTAACCTTCAGGGCGGTCGGCAGATGCTTTTATCCCAAGCGACTCACAATAAGTACATTTTCTACAGTTGACACATATACATACACATATATACACACATACATATATATATATACATATATATATATACATACACATACATACATACATACACATACATACATACATACATACATATACATGCTATATGAGCCCCCATCTTGACTGTGGTCATATACCCTGCTGGCTTTTATTCTACCATAACAATTTATTTATTCTAACGTCCTTAAAATATATCATCACTGTTGATTAAAGTATAATATAAGTCAAGCAATTAATGTTAGGATAAGAAGCTACACAAGGCCAAGGACTATTTATAAGTGCCAGGACGTACAACACACAGTAAGTAGGAGAGGGGTGGGAGGGGGTGAGGGGGGGGGGGGGGGAGGTGACGCAGAGTCCAGGTGAGCTCTGAACAGGTGAGTCCACCTCACCTGACCGCCTGTCCTCTCTGCAGCTGCGTCCAGACCCCGTTGGGTCCTCTGTAGTCCGGGATCGACGCGGCCTGGAATCAGACAAACATCACATCCTCAGAGATCCACAGGACGGACGCGGGGTGGAGTCCAGCAGGTCCAGACAGACGGCCGCCCCCACCGTGCTGATGCCCGCCCCGGTGTAGACCACCAGGTGCTGCGCCCGGCGGACGGCCGCGGCCAGCTGCGACACCTTCGTCCTCAGCTCCTCCGCGCCGTCACACACCTTCGATAGGAGAAGAGGGAGAGGAACACGCTCACATTGGTCACGTGAAGGTACGGGCGGCGTGAGGCTCAGGAGGCAGAGCGGGTCGGCTGGTAACCGTGAGGTCGCTGGTCGGATCCCCGGCTCCTCCTCCTCCTAGCGGAGTGTGGAGGTGTCCCTGAGCGAGACACCGCCTCACCCTGACTGCTCCTGACCCGCTGGCTGTCGCCCTGCGTGGCTGCCTCCGCCGTCGGTGTGTGCATGAACGGGTGAATGTGTGCATGAACGGGTGAATGTGAGGCAGTATTGTAAAGCACTTTGAGAGGCCACTGGTTAGAAAGGCGCTGTAGATGTGCAGTCACTTTACCATATTAAATGTATGGAGACAAAAAAAAGTTTTTCAACAAATCAACTGTTGGTTCTCCAAAGTTAACGCGGTACGATGCGGAACATGGATCACTGTGATCATTGTGTTGACCAGGCGGGGGGACGAGGTGTTGGGGCTCACCTCCTCAGTCCTCCTCCTCTGCTCCCCGCTGCGGACCCTCCGCCCCCGGACCTGGTCCGCCGCGGCCGGGTGCCGCAGCAGCGTGCGGACCTCCTCCTCCGTGCGCTCCTCCTCCGCCTTCTTCAGGATCCTTGTGACCTGCGGTAGGACAACGCAGAGCTGAACCACTAGACTACTAGACCACTAGACCTCTGAACCAGGGATTCACAGGGACCCGGTCCGGTCCGGGTACCAACGGGTCCTACCGAAAGAGGCGTGAGCAGCCCACCACTAGGGTTCTTACGGAGCTAACCGGGCTAGTAATTACAGAGCTCTGCTCCGCGTTAGCGTTCTCACCGTCTTCAACACGTTCCTCTCGGTCTCCCGGTGCACGATCTTCGCCCGGTCCAGGGCCTTCCTCTCCGCCCGGGAGGACACGCCGGCTCCTGGCTCCGCTTCCATTTCTCCCCCAACAACATTCAAAAGAGATGTTCACACATGACGACAAACCGAGGAGAAGCGGAGCTCTGATATGGGCGCAGAACCACAGCGCCGCCTACCGGCACCTCCAGTAACGCCCCTCAGATAAATATAGTAACGCAAAACAGACGCACAGACACACACAGAAGCACAGAGCGACAGACACACAAAACCTTTAAATAATCGTTTATTAAAAACTTCCAAAAAATTATAAATATCATTTAAAAACATTGGCAATGCAAAAATATCAACAGGAACATGTTGCTAGGCTAACTTCTCATCTACGGTGAAAAAATACAAGTAGTGTTTCTAGTGCTTCTTCAGAGGCCTGTAGGGGGCAGGCTCTCAGCGTCTACTGGTCCTGGGGGCCCTCTGAGGCCTGGAGGTCCTGAGCTGCCCCGGCCTGCGTTGTGGTGTCGGCGGGCCCCTGGGGTGGGGCCCCTGGGCCCCTCTGACGCCAGGCCCCCGCGGCCGGTCTGGGGCCTTCTGCTGCATCCTGACACAAGAACGACAGAGTGAGGAGACCTGAACATACACTACAGAGGTTTCTAATGGGAGTGTGTGTGTGTGTGTGTGTGTGTGTGTGTGTGTGTGTGTGTGTGTGTGTGTGTGTGTGTGTGTGTGTGTGTTTACATGACTCTTCTCTTCCTCTCCAAGGACTTTTGTGTGGCAGCAGACAGAGAACTCTTTCCAACGACCCGACCTGGTGGCCCCGTCTACACACACACACACACACACACACACACACACACACACACACACACACACACACACACACACACACACACACACACACACACACACACACACACACACACACACACACACACACACACACACACTTAAATGCAGTGAAATATCCCTGAATTGTATAAAGAAATGCATATTGGCAACTAGTCAAAGCTAAAACTTTCCTGAACAGAATGAAAATTAAAACTGATTTGCAAATCAAAGTGTCTAGCGCTACTTAAAGCTAGAGTAGGCTACTTATTTTAAAAGCATCTCTCTGCGTATTTTTTATTTAAACAATCGTTTATGATTTCAGTTTTCTGGCAAACATCATTAAAGTGTATCCTGGTAATGTCAGAGCTATTAGCAACACAGCAGCTGGACCTAATGAACACATGAATTAAAACAAGAACAGCTTGACAGGAGCAGAACCAGTGACTGACTCCAGTCAGTATTGGTGGAGAGGCTACCTGTTGTTGTTTGAGCTCTATTGGTGGAGAGGCTACCTGTTGTTTGAGCTCTATTGGTGGAGAGGCTACCTGTTGTTTGAGCTCTATTGGTGGAGAGGCTACCTGTTTGAGCTCTATTGGTGGAGAGGCTACCTGTTGTTTGAGCTCTATTGGTGGAGAGGCTACCTGTTTGAGCTCTATTGGTGGAGAGGCTACCTGTTGTTGTTTGAGCTCTATTGGTGGAGAGGCTACCTGTTGTTTGAGCTCTATTGGTGGAGAGGCTACCTGTTGTTTGAGCTCTATTGGTGGAGAGGCTACCTGTTGTTTGAGCTCTATTGGTGGAGAGGCTACCTGTTGTTTGAGCTCTATTGGTGGAGAGGCTACCTGTTTGAGCTCTATTGGTGGAGAGGCTACCTGTTGTTTGAGCTCTATTGGTGGAGAGGCTACCTGTTGTTTGAGCTCTATTGGTGGAGAGGCTACCTGTTGTTTGAGCTCTATTGGTGGAGAGGCTACCTGTTGTTGTTTGAGCTCTATTGGTGGAGAGGCTACCTGTTGCTGTTTGAGCTCTATTGGTGGAGAGGCTACCTGTTGCTGTTTGAGCTCTATTGGTGGAGAGGCTACCTGTTGCTGTTTGAGCTCTATTGGTGGAGAGGCTACCTGTTGCTGTTTGAGCTCTATTGGTGGAGAGGCTACCTGTTGTTGTTTGAGCTCTATTGGTGGAGAGGCTACCTGTTGTTTGAGCTCTATTGGTGGAGAGGCTACCTGTTGTTTGAGCTCTATTGGTGGAGAGGCTACCTGTTGTTTGAGCTCTCTGTCCCAGCGAATCAGCTGCATCCTCTCAGCCGCCGTCAGCCTGAAGAAAACATCATGGAGCTCATAGCGGACCGACCGCAGCTGGAGAGAGGAGAGGAGGAGAGGAGAGAGGAGAGGAGGAGGAGGAGAGAGGAGAGGAGAGGAGAGAAGGAGGAAGAGAGAGAAGAGAGGAGAGGAGAGGAGGAGAGAGGAGAGAGGAGAGGAGGAGGAGAGAGGAGAGGAGGAGAGAGGAGAGGAGAGGAGGAGAGAGGAGAGAGGAGAGGAGGAGGAGAGAGGAGAGGAGGAGAGAGGAGAGGAGAGGGGAGAGAGGAGAGGAGGAGGAGAGGAGGAGAGAGGAGAGGAGGAGAGGAGGAGGAGGAGAGAGGAGAGGAGGAGAGAGGAGAGGAGAGGGGAGAGGAGGAGGAGAGGAGGAGAGAGAGGAGAGGAGGAGGAGAGAGGAGAGGAGAGGAGGAGGAGAGGCGAGGAGAGAGGAGAGGAGGAGGAGAGGAGGAGAGGAGGAGAGAGAGGAGAGGAGGAGAGAGGAGGAGAGAGGAGAGGAGAGGAGAGGGGAGAGAGGAGAGGAGGAGGAGGGGGGAGAGGAGAGGAGAGGAGGAGAGAGGGAGAGGAGAGGAGGAGGAGGGGGGAGGGGAGGAGGGGGGAGAGGGGAGGAGGAGAGAGGAGAGGAGAGGGAGAGGAGAGGAGGGGGGAGGAGGGGGGAGGGGAGGAGGGGGGAGAGGGGAGGAGGGGGGGAGAGGAGAGGAGGAGGAGGAGAGAGGAGAGGAGAGGGGAGGCTTTGTAACAAACGTGCGCCTCATGTCAGACCGAACCGCGTGTTGACGGCAGAAGGTAGCAGAGGTGGTGCAGATGAGCCAGTGAGTGAGTGAGTGAGTGAGTGAGTGAGTGAGTGAGTGAGAGAGTGAGAGAGAGAGAGAGAGAGTATACCTGGAGGATGACTCTCTCCCACAGCAACCCGTCCTGTCGGCTGCACAGCCCCCCGCTCTGCTGCTCAAAGGCCTGCAGGAACTGCTGGGTGTCCTACACACACACACA
>NW_028176918.1:0-5009 GCF_964030765.1 Micromesistius poutassou
TTCATCATTTTTTTTTGTTTGTTTTGCTTACTGTTATTCATTTCCCGTTTTTTTTGTTTGTATTCACGCTGACCGGGTAGCTTTCTTTCCTTTGCTAGCACAAGGTCGCAGCATGGCGTCAATGTTTCCCACAAGGGCAGCAAAAGACCCAGGGGAGTGAGAGACGTGTGCGTGCCTGGAACATGGCCCTTGTTTTGTTTTTGTTTTTTTCCTGTGCTACACACAAGTTTGTGTATCGCATAGCGCATTCCTGTGATTAATTCTGAAAGGGGTCGGGGGTGGGGATGGGCAAAGAGGCAGAGCGAGATAGAATGCACTCATCTCACGGAATGTCAGTGATAGCATCAACTCGTTTTTTAAGGAGTGGCCATTTTTTGTGCGCCGTCAGTCCTTGTTTTCCCGGGACAGCGGCGAGAGAGTCAACTGACAATTAACTTAAAGTGTGCCCTCCAACCACTGGAAGACTCAATCCAATCCAATTTGTGTCTCCTCTGCGATTTATGTCCGCCGAGGAGAATGAACATCCATTACTAGTTATCAGCAATTACAAAAAAACAACAACTCAGGAACAATAAACAATTCCTGCCATTCGCTTTCGCCTTTCGTTTGAATGAGTTTGGATTAATTTGACGTCGCTCTCCTCTCTTTATCACTTAGTCTCTCTCTTTCACTCGCTCGCTTTGTCTCTCTCTCACACGCGCAATCGGTCGGTCTCTCTCGCCCGGTCTTTTGCGCTCTCTCTTTATCGGTTGTGTGTCTGTTTCTCTGGCTCTGCCTGTCGCCATCTCTCTTTGTATCATTCCTCTCTCTTCCTGCTGTTCTCAATGCGTTCATCTCTCTCAATCCGACTCTCTCTCTCTCTCTCTCTCTCTCTCTCTCTCTCTCCCACAGTGACGTGTCCCATGAACGAGGTGCTGACGGCCTCCACGGGGGTGATCATGAGCGGTTCCCCCGGCAACGGCTTCCCCCACTTTGAGTCGTGCTCCTGGGTGGTGAAGGTGGAGCCGGGCTACAACATCACCTTCACCATAGAGCACTTCATGACCAGCCGGCAGTTTGACGAGCTGGAGATCTTTGATGGTAAGCAGGGTTTCTTCTCTGGAAATCGAAATGGTGAAAATGAAAAGAAAAATGTATAATGAAATGCGTATCTGGGATAAGAAATTGTGTTTGATGTATTTTTGAAAGGTATTCACTGTTTGAAACCACACTTTAAAAAAAAAAAAATTCTGTATTACACTAGCAATGAAAACGCCTAAGCTAGCCCACTTTATTTTTACGGTTACCATTTTTTTTATGGAAGACTGTACGATAAACGTAGAATGAATATAACTCAGGACATTCGGAGCCGGTTATTGCCGTGGGTTAATCAGTCAGCGCTGACGTCACGATATTAAAAGCAAGGACAAGGACTACATAAATGTGTGGCCGATATAAAAAAAAAAAAGAAAACCCTAAGAATTGGATACTATTTCTCCGCAAAAAAAAAACGGCCCATTTGTTGAAGAAGTGGGGGCTTGGGGTTGGAGAGCAAGAGAGAGAGAGAGAGAGGGGTGAGAGAGGGCTGGAATAGCCTTTTACATGATGTAGGAGGTAATCAACAGAACCCCCCACCCCCGCGCGCGTACGTGAGGAGCCGCGATCGGCCGTTACGGACACTTCAGCACAGGGTCAGAGCAAAGCACGACCTCATTTCAAAATGAGATTTCAATCCAACCTGAGGTCGGCACAGAAGGTCAGCCCCCATCCGCCGTTGTAACACCAGCGTGAATAGTCTCGGGGGTTACAGGAAGGTAAAAAAAAAACAGAAAGAAATGGCGGTACGCGTGATGACTTCTCACCTTGTCTTTTATGTATTTTTTTTTTCATACACACCATAAAATGGAGACAGCGTTGTTGGCGGATCAGTGAACGGTCGCTCATGATAATGAGGCGTGTGGATGTTTATGGATCCCGTCTGCGTAGCTACAGCTTTTCCTGCTTCTCCCCCCCCCCCCCCCCCCCTCCAGGACTGCACATTAACAGGGAACCCGGCAAACTTAGCGCCGTGTCCCCACGTTCGTCCTTGGCACGTTTCAAAATGGGGGCCGTTACTTTTTTCCAAAGACTCTTGCCTAATCGACAGTCATGCTAATTGACACACAGACACACACACACTCACACACACAGACACACACACACACACACACACACACACACACACACACACACACACACACACACAAACGGTGGACATCTAAAAATTCTAAAAACGATCCAACGAGAGTCAGTGGCAGCACCACTGCAGTATGCAAAGGCGAGCCTCATCCCCATGGTGACGCCAGCCCCGCCCTCCTTGTCGCAAATTAGCATGTCGTTAAAGGGCACGGTGAGAGCCCCGGTCCGCTCCTTCTCGTACTGAGTGAGGAAATGGCGGCCCTTGGCAGAAGTGTTCACTGATTGCCGTCTGTCCCCTGTAACGTGTCGGGGTGCAGGGACCAGAGGTTTCTATGTGAGGAAACACATCGTTGAGTCATTTTTTTTTTCCCAGAGTCATGAATTGGAGCAAATTTTGTGATCGATTAACGCCCGTTCTTGCAGAGGTGAAATGTGTGCGTGTGTATACCAAGGAGTTACACAATCTGATGACCTTCTTGTGAAATTAAATTGCAAAACAAATCCTCTCTCTCCATATCTCTCTCTCTCTCTCTCTCTCTCTCTCTCTCTCTCTCTCTCTCTCTCTCTCTCTCTCTCTATATCTCTATATCTGTCTTTACTCTGTCTCACTCTCTCTCACTTTATTCATCTCCCTATCTCTTTCTTCCACTATCTTTCTTATTCTCTCTCTCTCTCTCTCTCTCTCTCTCTCTCTCTCTCTCTCTCTCTCTCCCCCCCCCCCCCCCCCCCCCCCCCCCCCTGTCTCTCCATCCAGGCCCGTCCCGACAGAGCAACCTCCTGATCACCCTGAGCGGCAACTACTCCAGCCCGCTGAGCATCACCAGCTCGGGCAACAAGGTGTACCTGCACTGGTCCTTCGACCACACCACCAGCCACAAGGGCTTCCGCATACGATACTCAGGTAGGTCTGCTCCGCCTCCCGGCCACGATAAACACGAGCAGCAAAGTCGCACACATAACCGCAATGAGATCAAAAACACACAGTTTGAAAAAAAAAAAGATCAAGATGTTGTTGCCCGCGGGTATGTCTCATCAGAGGATTGTTTGTCACGTCAACATGGCGTTTCCCGAGGCGAGGATCATAATTTAGGGCCTGCTGTTTACAGAGCTAAACGAAGGGAAAGGCACCTGGCTCTCTGCCCCTCGATTCCCTGTTGTCTGTTGCCAGGGGTAACGTCGAGGAGCCTGTTTTCCAACGGTTTGTTTCCTTCTGCTTTGTCCCGGCACCGTGAATGATGGGTTGCGCTGCGCCGCCGCTGAATATCTGGTTCTGAATTAAGTATCCAAAACAAGGCTCCGTCTGTTCTTCATCAACACCGCTGTCTGCCCCGCGGCTAATACCGTCCCCAGCCGCCTACCCCCTCATCCGCCCACCTTTTACCAAAAAGCCCCCCCCCCATCTGTTTTTCTCCACAGCTGGACGTTTTTACAGGCCTAGTCTGCCCCTCACACCACCATCATCACCACCACATCATCACTACCAACCACCCACCCACGGCGAACATCACCACCACATCATCACTACCAACCACCACCCACCGCCATCATCACCACCAACCATCAGCATCATCACCACCATCACCACCATCATCCCCACTAACCCCGTCAACACAACCAACCACCAACTACCGGCCCCAACGTCCACACCAACCACTTGCTTGCCTACACCATTGTCATCACCCCGTCCTTTAGATTCCTCTGCCTCCATCATATTTCTATTCCTGCCCCGATGGGTGATGTCTCACCACGCTAAGCCACAGATGGACAGAAGAGACATCTCACCAGGCCCACATGTCACCGGGGCCAAGGTGGAGTTGGAAGCCGTCTGCAGGGATGGATTAGCCTGGGACCCAGACCAATCTGCACAGCTCATGGTTTATTTGCTCTGGCAGATGGTCTAGCCCCCCTCCCATTCAGATGGATTTCCAGCAGACCTGACCCCGGATTGGACCATTCAGAACCGTTTATCTAATAGTGGGCAGGTTCAGTGAGAGGATTGCACAAAACAAGCATTTTCATAAAACGACAAAAATGGCTCCCGCTGGTCTGTTGAATCCGCTTTTGCGAGTTTTAAACTAACTGAACGGTATATATATATATATATATATATATATATATATATATATATCGATTGCACTTGCGCTTTTGTTGGTAAGAATTATGTGTTCGCTGTACTTTGGATAGGATT
The DNA here is from genome assembly GCF_964030765.1 of Micromesistius poutassou. Classification (NCBI taxonomy): domain Eukaryota; kingdom Metazoa; phylum Chordata; class Actinopteri; order Gadiformes; family Gadidae; genus Micromesistius; species Micromesistius poutassou. The sequence continues at coordinate 4,346 of NW_028176918.1, forward strand.
TGTTTAAAGTTTTGCTCAGCGCTATGTCACATGTTTTGATGCTCTGATCAGTTGTAGGCCGATCAAATTGTAGCTTTTGATCATGCCCCTTGGAAATCGAAAGTGAACTGAGAAGTTCAAGACCAACACGTGTTTGGGAATTGGTCGCCCGATGTCAGGCTATGTGTGGATTGGTTGGAAGTACAGGGATAACAGATGGTGTGGGAGATCCTACATCTACAGCTGCGTTCTCTATCAATCCACCACCTCCCTCCTCCACTCACCCACCTCTCTCTCTCTCTCTCTCTCTCTCTGAAACTGATGAAATGTCTTCATCAGCAATCCCCATCTCATCTTTCCCCATCTCTGACTGAATTTTTTTCCTTCCACGTCACTCACTCGCCTCATTTAGATGTGCGTTCAACCCCGTCCTCCCCAAAGACCTGTTGAAGATTCTCTCCTCCAACTGTCTGTCTCTCCCTCTTGGCTGTCTGTCTGCCTGTCTCTCAGTGGGTCTGGCTATCCCGCTCCAGTTTTTTCCTCTGTTAATCTTTGTCTCTCTCTCTCTCTCTCTCCTTGTCTCTCCCTCACTCCATTGAAGCCACACATGCCCCCAACACACACACAAACACACACACACACACACACACACCGAGATCGCCCCTCCCTTCCTTCCCCATTTTCC
>NW_028176917.1:0-20209 GCF_964030765.1 Micromesistius poutassou
GCCCACCAGCTTCAGGTGTTCATAAACAATGGCCAACAGTAAAATATGATTGGCAGTTTATTTTAATTTCCTTATGCCTTTGTTTTTATTTTTTCTTTATCTCCTTGACTGATTTGCACCTGCCCTCACACAGGCCTTACTTCTAAACCCACTTTTTTTTATATATAAGTCTCTACTCTATTGCATATAAATCTGCTCTGACTGACCGAGCCGGGGATGTGTGTGTGGGTGTTTTATTCCAGAGTCTCAAGACGGGAACTACAAGTCAGATGTGAGCAGTAAACCCAGGAAGGAGCGGACGGCATTCACCAAGGAGCAGATTCGCGAGCTGGAGGCCGAGTTCGCCCACCACAACTACCTGACCCGGCTGAGGAGATACGAGATCGCTGTGAACCTCGACCTCACCGAGAGACAGGTACTTACATCTGTCTGTCTGTCCGTCTGAAACGGACACTGTCTACCTATATTCACAATGAAACCATCATGGGGACGTGGATCAAATTTGGCCTTGAGCAAATAAATTGGAACAATTAATTACAGTTTTATATATATATATATATATATACATATACATATATACATATATATATATATATATATATATATATATATACTGTATATACTCCCCGCCCCCCCAGCCACACATCTGTTAATCTGTCAGATGCTTTTATCCAAATCTCTCTCAACGACGCCTACAGGTAGACTGGAACCAAAGCGGGGTTCGAACCCTGAACCCTTTGGCAGGGAGTCCCAACAACCTAACCACTAGACTATTCTGCCCCCCCCCCCCCCCCCCCCAGGGCGGTCCAGCACTCGAAATGCTGGTGTTGTGAAACTTAAAGCAGCTTTGAGACGTTTTCGAGAAGACGGTTCTCAGCGCTACTGTGTTTTCGTAACTTTTGTGCGTGAGCGATTGTTCCCCAGCTGTGTGCGAAGGCGGAGGGGGCAGGGGGAGGAGGGGCAGGGGGGGGGGGGGGGTGGACTGGGTGGGTGGACTATCCTATTCCAGATGTTTGGGTCGATTCTTCCAGGCGGCCCACAGTCGAGGCAGGGGGAGAGGGGTTGGGGGGGGGGGGAATATTTAGAGGAAGTTCTGGCAACACACTTCCTCCCTCTCTTGCTCAACTCCTCCTTAACAGCAGTATTGGTGTCTGGAAGCCCAGCCAGGGACTGTACTAAAGCTGGCACGTCAAGCAAATAACAGGAGGTAAGCAGGGGAGGAAGGAAGTGACACCCAGTTTGTTGTTCTCCTGACAAACTTCATGTGGGGAAACCTCACGTCATAGTCCCCGCCCGGCCATTGATCATTGTTAATCATGATTAAAGAGTCACCTTTGCGCTGGAACACGAGGCTACAATGTAATGTTTACATGTTTATGAAGGAACTCCCACAGCTTGTCCAAACTAATGATTCGTATATCTTGCTGTTAGCCACCCAGATCAACCAATGGTGTCCCTTAGAGGCCATTTCTCAGTTCAATCCTTTGGTTTGAAAGAGATTGCACAGTGTTGTTTATCCTCCAACTGCGTTCAATAGTTAAGGGCTACATACAGGATATGTAGATCCAAAGGTATCAAATAGACTTCTGAAGCTAAGTGAACCAATGTCTATATCAAACAGTGGCTGGTACATTATAGTATGTACTCACGACTCAGTTGTTAGTGGGGGAGGAGGCTCAAACTTATTTGGAAGTCCAAGCGGGTTAATAGCAGCAGATGAATGACGATTTAAGCGTGTTTGTGTACAAGTGTGATGCAAGCAAATGGGATAATAAACTTCCACCTAGAAACAAGCAAACGAAAAGTCAAACCACAATTGTTTAGATGCATCCAACTAAATGAAAATAAGGCATACGATTACGGCTTGCATAATGTTCTAAGGAAAATATGTAAACGCTCAAAGTAATGATACAAACGCTTCAGAACTGTAACTGCGCGGCGTCTCTTGCCAGCTCCAGCCTCATTCCAAAACAACCTACCAAAGAAAACAGCCCAATGTAGGCCACAGCCATCTAAATATCCCTGAATCCTCACCATTGGACGAATATCAACAAGTACCAACAAGGGGGGAAATGGGACAGAACACTATGTCTAAATGGATATGGTAAAGTCTGGAAAAAAAATATTATGGTAATAATCACCTTTTTGTATGATAAATAAACTCATACTCAGATTTAATGTGCAAATCAAATTAATATTCAATAGATTTTATCAGGATCTCCTGATGAGGATGCAAGTTTAATTCCCTTTCTTAACACCAATTGTTGAAAATGTCATGCATTGACAGAAGGCCCAATGTCTTTGTACTTTGTCACTGAGCAAGCGACATGTCATAGCAGCCTGTAAATGGCCAAAGAGCAGGGCCTGAAGGTGTGTTTTATGATCTCTTCTTTACATAATTGTATTGACTAAGCAATCAATATCAAACACAATGGTAGTTACATTTTAAACAGATCACCAATCTGGATCAGATGGTGAATTTGGACTAGAAAGATCAAGGAAGCATTGTAAGAGCCGGGTTTTGTATTGAGTGTTTGTAAGTGAAAGAAATAGTTGTTTCACTGTCTTTTCTTGGTATGTTGCTGCCTCCAGCAACAACGTATTTTGTTATTTTCTCCTCCCTTTCAATTAGCCCTTTCTAAGGGCTCAGGCCAGGCATGAAGATGCTCTGTGTTTGCAGGCCTATAAAGTTCCCAGAAGTGTAACGATGATAAGAGAGATAAGATATATAAATAAACATGAGCGCACTTTCTTAGAACACCTTCGTCAAGCCTTGGAGGGTGCTGTGGTGGGTGGAGAGGGAGAGGGGCTTCAGCTGTCCCTGATCGTCGTTGAAACCTACAGTAATGTAGGAAAAATGTTGAGAGTGGTGGCGTGGGCTGACTGTCATGGTGACGCGCGGTTGGGGGGAGTTGTGTATCTAGGTGGGAGGGAAGGTCCGACCAGTGCACACTGAATTCGACTCGCTGTGAGAGCAGGCACTCTTCTGGATGATCAAATCCAGTACCATGGCCTAAAGTGCAAGGGTTACACGACACAGTGAAGTCAGGCAGTGTGTAATGAGCCAAGGAAAACACCCGGCTAATCAAATTGTGGTCACTTCCACCCCCTGTCTGGAGCTCCCTGAAAAGCCCTCACAGCGAGCAGAGAAACTGACGTGACACTTTATGGGGGAAACATTTTGGACGTATAGGACAAACATTTGTGCTGTCAACCGACTTCCTGACCATGTGACCCAGGGGGGCCCCCCTTCGGAATGACGACGCCCCAAAAATAAACTCGCCCAACAGTTAAGGAGTGAGCGAGTACCTAACCCCCCCCCCTCCTTCCTCCCAAGCCCAGTGCCGACACTTGGGAGAGATTTGGCTCCTGACCGTGTAAACTGTTTTAGGCAACAGCTTAATCATCAGTCTGGGCAATGTAAATATGGCCCAAAGTTGCAGAGTCAGGGAAAAATGTGGTAGACGCCAGGCAGCAGATGGGACCGTACATCATCACGTAATTGCCATGGTAATAAATGCCAAAAATTTGTTGGAAGTAATGAGTGAGCGAATGCTAGGCCCGTCGCTTTCTCTGCCCAGTATTTCTGCTGGACTATTTTTCCAAAATACTCAACTGTCAAAATGTGTGGTTTGCTCTCGCCTCAAAAGCCGAAACCAAAAAGCAGTGTGTCTGATGCCTCTGACTGTGTGACCCCTGTAGGTGAAGGTCTGGTTCCAGAACAGGAGGATGAAGTGGAAGCGGGTGAAAGGAGGCCAGCAGGGGGCGCTGGCCCGGGAGAAAGAACTGGTCAATGTGAAAAAGGGCACTCTGCTGCCCTCGGAGTTCTCTGGCATCGCGGCCCTCCACCACTCCACGGACTCCTTAGCCAATGAGGAGGACAGTCACGACAGTGACCAGAGTTCTGAGCATGCTCACTTGTGATGGTCAGAAAGAAATAGGCCGCGCCTCCGGATAGAGGCCCCGCCCTCCTTGCCTCAGGACTGTCCTGAAAAGGACTGCTGTTTGCTGATTTGCCATCGTCATAAAGAGTACAGCGATGCAAAATAAATGTACAATATGTACAAAGGGATAATAATGTGTTTTTACTTATTTCAATGGTGCAGTGAACATTCAACTGCTCCTAAGTGCTAGTTTGTAGCTGGTTTATAGCTTCAACACAGTTCTTTGACAAATGCTAAGCAAATACTCAATGACAAACACCAAAGCAATATTGATATTTTAAATATTAAAATGCTTTTATATTGTTGAAAACCAAATGGAGTGAAAATAGTTCTTAATGATAACTGTCTGTGTGTGTATTACGCTGGGAGGATAGATAGGCTGTGGCTATTTGATTGCGCTGTTAAACGTTGCCTCATTTGGTTTCTATTGTATGTAATGTAACTAAACCTTAATTGACTAACTAATTAAACCCAGTGCCAGGAGATCAAATTTGTAAAAAAAAAAAAAAAAAAAAAGAATTGGCCTACATTGGGTATGTAACAAGTTTTTCTTTGCTAACATTATTCAACTCATCAAGTAATAATCCCTGACAGTCATTTTGGCATGGAGATACTGCAAATAAGAGCAAATAAATGGGAACCAGCGTTTAAATACTTAATTATAGCCTTTACATATTTATTTGAATATACTTTCACCATACTTCCCCCCTAGCCACACATCTGTCCATCTGTCAATCCAGCTGTCTCCATGGGAATCCAGCCCTAAATGTATGCATGTGCCGCGAATGAATTAAACATTACTGACTCGACTGAAGAAAGCGCACGATGGGGTGCGTGCTCAATTCACCTCCTTCCCTCTGGGCAGGGTCAGGGCTTCTGCCAAGACTCCGCCAGAGAACCCACAAAGCATCATATTATGTTACAAATTTGAAGTTGAAAATAATTTTGCGGCTCGGTATCCAGTTTCACCACGCAGTGATTATGCATTCAAATTTGTAGGAGACCCCCCCCTCCCCCCCACCCCGAAAGGTGCTCACATTAGTCCACTTAAATCTCTTATGTCCTCATATGTGTCTGTATCGGTTAAACAGCAGTCACAGGTAGATAGACATTTAGAAAACTGTTTTGTACAGTGTTAACTTATATTTACACTGCACACACATTTACACTGTTATTGTTGTACTGCATCGTGTTCGCCAGACTTACGAACTATTATCTCGCGAGAGAAAAGGAGAAAGGTGTGATTGTCCGTCGTGATGACAGCTCTAGAACTTCCCCCTAATACCAGCAAGTTAAGTGTCTTGGCTCCTGAATTGTCACTCGTCTGTTATGCAGTCGTTATTTTAGGATCGCTTTACTGTGCGTCTTAATTTAGCACCCGTTTTGACTGCACTGCTGCAGTGAAACGACAACTGGCTAAGACCCTGTGATTCCCTTGAATCGTTTTTTAGTTCACCTGGCCTTTGCTGGACCCAAAGTGCAAGAAAAGGCGCTGGGGCTATGGACGAGATGAGGGACATCTCCCTGGCGGGGCTCCGTTCTATGTTTTACATGGTCACACCTAACGAGTCATCTTTCCAACATGTCGAGGAGGTCCCGAAGTACACGAGCCAGGTGGGTAGACCCCCGCCCACCACAACACAGCACAGCAGCGGCGGCGCAATCTGGGCTCTGCAGGTCTGTGTGCTCAGCAAATTAGCACGGGGCGGACTACAGGTAGACCCCAGGGTCCCGACGTCTCACGCGGCGGACTACAGGTAGACCCCAGGGTCCCCACGTCTGACGGGGCGGACCACAGGTACATTGGAAGCTGGCTGGTAAGAGGCCTATCAACAGCAAAACATGCTGTAGGCCTACGTAGATACCGAGTAGTATAAATCCACCTGTAGGGCTGCGGCCGGACAGGAGCCTTCCTGACCCCGAAGTGTCTCTGGGGCAGCCGTGATAGGAGCTGGTCCAATTCTCTTCATGCTAAGGAAAGGTGCTTCAACGCATCCTTTGTTACGTGCTGTATGCTTGATGTTGATTGTAAAATAATGAATTAATAAAATAAAATTGGAATATCTAGAATTGCTTAGGCACTCTCTGATGGCCTAGAGGGACCTGACGGTTCCCCTCTGAAAAATTATAATTAATTATAGTATATCATATTTTAAAAAATTAGGAAATAATTACAGAGGTCCTGACCTCGGTGACTATTTCATAGCTGGCTATGGCCATGGCCCATGCCATGGTTACACTGGACCATCCATCACGAGGACAGGGGATAATGCTGTCCCACAATACGGTTAAGGTTACTGCTGTCACGACTACCACCTTGCGTCAGTAACTTTTAAAACGATTCTGAAGCACAATTCTTCTATTCACGAAAAAAAAAAAAAATGTTGTCACAGCAGCATACTTGTTAGGATCTATGTCAATCCATATGAGTGCAGACAGGAGCGTGAACGACCATGGTCAATGTGACAACCGTTTTGTTTCCCCTTTGTGACTGGTAGTCTATATCCTTTTTAAATTTCAAATCCAACTAATAAAGTAAACATTTTCACCTAGTTTCCAATGTTTATTTAGCCTGCGTGAAACAGCGCTTTTCGGACACACAGGCCCAAAGTATCTAAGCGGCGCTTTAAGTGTTTGTCCCTGGGACGTTGCAGTTTTATCACGTCAGGCGAGCTCTGTGTGTGGTGGGGGGTTATACACATCTTTCCTTGACCTCATGACCTTTTCCATCAATGTCAAGGAAAATATGTGCAGAAAGGACACTGTATGTCTTTTTTTTTATATATCGGACCTCAATATGATGCTAACATTATATCCAACCTCACCATTGACTTGTTGTTGGGCGGGGTTTCTTTTTCCAAAAAGGTTTTACTGAACTCAGTTAAGCGAGTCTGTACATTCACCATGGTTGTCATCTGTTCAATGATTTGTATACAATGATAACATTTTCTCTGACAGCGTGATAAAGTGCATTGTGAGGGCGCATATTTTCAGCTTACATCACTCATCCGTGACCCTATAAAAACGTTTTGGAAAAACACAGGACATCTGGTCAACAAATGCCATTTATTTAACGTGAAGTCCTGGTCCAGAAGAAAGGCCACTACTAGGCCTCGGTGCCACTAGAAACTGTCCGCAGCAAGCTCCAAGTAGGCATGAACTCATGGGTTCATGTTTTTTTTTATATTGTAGACCATATATTATATGACCCAGTAGGCCTACGTAACAGATTGTACTGACCTTTTGTGTTCTGTGAGTCATTGGGTTGTATATACAATTGAAACAAAATATAAGGCATGTTAACAATTGTATTAGGTTAACCAAGCAAAAACCAAAGTAGCAGGCCAAGAAAGTAAATCCATTTGTTTTAAACAAGGACACAGACACATACAGATGGGATTCAAATTGAACTAAAACACTTTCAAAGATTAAAAAAAAGGGATCAACTCTATCAACAAAAGTCAAAACCTTTCTCTTAATAAAAAACTAACTAAAAACTCAAGGGTGTGGGTTTGGGGAACTAAAAGTATCCAGGAGACAGGATAGGAGCAGAGGGCAGGTCTGAGGCCTGCGCTCAGCATGATAATGTCTCCCTCTGAGGCTTGAGGAGGGAGAGAGACAGCCTGCGCTCAGCACTCGTTTGTTAGCTGCGCCTTCCACCGCTGTGGCCAGATGTTGGGGCTTTGCGTGTGATCGTGGATCCCTTGTGGCGGTCTGCCTCTGCTTGTATATTCACTCCCAAGACACACGCACACACAAAAACACACGCGCACACACACACACACACACACATACATCCGCACACATATAGCAGAACACCTGCATGCAACCATATGTGCACTGCATGTCCACATGCAGCAGCCAACAGCTTGATATGTGCATGCACATAAAGCGGGTGTACACACACACACACATCTGCACTCATTGATTGGTATAAACTGACGCGGACAAACGCACACCCTTTCTCCCTCTCTCTCTACACACCTGCAGACATGTAGTCCATAAACCGTAGGGGGTCGTGGGAGGGTCTGAGACACAGGGTCTCCGTCATCGGAGAACCAGTCAGGCAGGTCCAACACTCGGGCGGGTCAACACAATGACCTGGGCTTGCTAAGCCCATTCCTGGCTAATGGCTTCCATGCATACCCAAACAACCTCTGTGTCTTAGTATATAGAGGCCTGTGGTAATATATAGAGGCCTGTCGCAGGATCCTTAAGTCTGTGGTTACTTGATGCGAGGAGAAGACAAAAATATGTAATGAGATGAAGGAGACCAAACGGCTCTTTTCTTTTAGATTGATTAAAACATTTGGTTGTTCAATGTTTAATTTGAATGATAGAGAGGCCCCTAGGCGGAGCGACCAAATGTAACTTTTTGTGCTTCAGTGGCAAGTCCAGCCGGTATATTAGGTGAGACAGCTGCCCTCAGGCTGTCACTGGATTGGATGTCATGGCTGTCAAGTTAAAGTGTTGGTTCCTCCAGTGCTATTATGGTGCAGGTACATGAAAGTAGGAAGAACAGACAAGTTAGACAGAAACTCTCCTCTAGTCTTCCCTGCACAGCAATGGGTGGTGCAGAGGAGGGCAGCCTTGCTATTTTAGCAGAATATCCTCAGTTCACGTTCCAAACACAATGTTCGGCAACAGCACTCCTTAAAATGTTATGTTACGTTATATCTGTTTTTCTAACTACATGAAGTCATAATTCAAGTGTGTGTGTGTGTGTGTGTGTGTGTGTGTGTGTGTGTGTGTGTGTGTGTGTGTGTGTGTGTGTGTGTGTGTGTGTGTGTGTGTGTGTGTGTGTGTGTGTCCAGGCCTCACCGTTCTTCATCTCCCTGATATTGCTGGAGCTGGTGGTGGGATGGATTAAGATGGGAAAGCCCATCGCCTCCATCAGCGACGGCATCACGTCTATATTCGCCGGAATAATCTCCCGGCTGCCATCGTGAGTCCACTACACACCACAGACCACAGAAGCTAGGAGAAGCTAGATTTTACAGCTTTATCGTCATACTTTTACAGTGAATAAACATAAGCCTATATAAATAAGCTTTAAGAAGCATATCTAAATGTAGGGGGAGAATCTTTCAACCCAATATAAGAAAAGCAAGAAGTGAAAAGGCAGAGGTTTATAGATGCAAGGTTTCATTGCAATAATTGGTAACAATATAGTACATATTACATGTATATTGATTTATTTGTATTGATCTTGAAACAAATGTAAATGGTAGACAGGTGAGTGGTAACGGGTGATGATCCAATGTGCAGCTCGGGAGAAGATACATTTAAATAAAATGTATCCACTCTTCATCCCTGGTGCACAGTTTCACAACAGTTTCATAACTGTTTATGAGGCTCCAGGTGATAACCTGAGGTTACAGGGGCACAGTTGCCCAGGTGAAGGTTCACAGGAAGGTTCTCTTGTGGAATTGCAAACTCGTGTCCAGCAAGATAAGATAACATCTAAAGCTAAAAACAACATCCAGTTTGGCCCGTGAGGTTGCAGATTACAACCGATCTGTAACCTGCCGTCTCACCGCAGGACGCCACCAGATCCTACAGACTGCACCTTTTGAAGAAGGAAAACAGGGTGTTCGACAAATGTATTAGAAGCAGAGATTGGTCAATTACTTTACAATAAAGGTGAAAATACAGTGTTGAATGTCATGTTTCAGGTTGTTCATGAGGGGTATGGAGCTGACGAGCTACATGTTTGTGTGGAAGCACTTCCACCTGGTGGCGCTGCCCTGGGACTCTCCCTGGACCTGGTGGCTGGCCTTCCTGGCCGTAGACTTCGGCTACTACTGGGTCCACCGCTCCTCCCACGGTACCATACCCACACTTTTAATTTTCAGAATCACAAGCAAAAGCACTCTTCCCGGTCATTGTTCTGCAGCCATCTGCGCATGTGCATTACATTATTCCACGGTGAAGCATTAAACAAAGTCTGCTCTCTCACACATTAACCTGTTATGCAATCGCCTTTCGCATGCAGCAAGCTACCACTGGCGTATTCTAGCTGAAACCCACCTGAGCCACCTACTGTTCATACTAATAAGGTGTACAACTTGGTGCATGTTTGAGCCTGTAGCTGTTTTCATATGACAAATTAATTGTATCAAATATTGAATATTATATTAATACCATCCTATTGTGCTTGAAAGGGGTACCTGGCAGCAAATTTTTTTTAATGTTTATATATATATATATATATACAGTATACACTTGAACCGCGATATAACCCAGTTCAACAATTCCGCAAATTTGGATATAACGCGGGCCGTTGTGGACACAGATTTTCCGGTATGTGAATTTTAGAGTGGTGATCTCTCCACAAAATTGCCTATAAAACGCGCAAGTGAGGATCAAAAGATGATGGCAGAGCATATACGAGCAGCAGAGTGGAAACTGGACCAACACACTCAAGCTGACGCCATACAGTGGATCATGGCGAGCGTGGACGGCCGACCTTCGGGGTTCTGTCAGAGGAGAAGCCTCCGCAACACAAGTAGAGGAAGGAGAGGATGATTTTGTCTTCCTTTCTTTAATAACATTTAAAGACGGGCAGTTGGAATGGGGTTTTAACAGGATCCTGGGAATAACGCGGTCATCGTTATTTTCAAATGTTCTATGTTAACAGTGGCTCAAAAATTTGCCATAGGAACTGTCCAGTGTTGTAATAATGTCACTAAAACGTCAAAGTTTTGGCTATATATATAAGAATTGGAAGTGCATAAGAGGATTGGACTTTGGGCTAATTTCCCTGTTGTTGTCGATTCAACATTTTAGAAAGTTTCCCAAACTGTAACTGACAGGCTGTACGTATGGACAAACACACACATGAACACAATCTCCTCTCATTTCCCTCCTTGTCTGTCACTGAGGATTCGGACACGGCCAAGCCAGCAATTTGTTCTACATTTGTTCAACAAAGAGCTCCAGGAAATATCTTTTTACACAACCCCTGCTTATACCGTTGATCGAATACTAAGATATCGTCTATAAAAATCCCTCCCATAAGTGGCAGTTAACGTACAGAGAATCCCTGAACGCTTCGTGTTCCACCGTCGTAAGGCTAAATCAACCACGAGTACAAAGAGCGCGTGACGAATGACGCTGGGACCTTGGGGGACGCTTGTCCCCCTCGCAGGGAGGAGGACCTGTGAGGAGAGCGCACACATCATATTTTTCTGCAGGAAGCAATTATTCCTGAGTTACATCCAGCTGCTTTGGTACTGTGCAGATGTTGAGCTGTGTCCCCAGAGTTCTGGGGGGGAGGGGGGAGGGGGGGGCGATGGGGGTCCCAGTCCCGGGGTCTGTCAGATCCATGGCCTGTAAATACTGATAGGTCTTCTTTAAGCTTCTCTTACTACCTATACCTCTCCTCCCTCCCCGACAAAAGATAAATGGATGTAACAAAAGGCCGGGTCGGATGGGAATAAGACAACGCTGTCTCAGCTCCAGCTCGATTTGTTTTTAAGCACTCTGGGCTGAATCCCCGCTTCTTTTTCTTTGAATCACTGTTGATTTGTTGATGTGCGAGGCAGAGGCCGGCAAGACACTGATACTTCACCAGGGAGGAGGGGCTGAAGGGTATTTATTTGCCTGCTTATGGAGCGATGCTCGTTTGTGTCTTTGCCTTCATTTGACTTCACACATACCGTCCAAATGGTTTTGGTCCAATGCCCGCTGTGCTCTGTGTTGATACTTGAATCTGGATAAACAGAGGCTGTTTTAGTATGGTCCAGAGCCAACCGTCGTACTTTGTGACGGAAAATTACCCTGCATACCTCGGCTCAAAGATTGCCTTTCCTCGAAGGCAATAAAGCACATTAAGAAACGTCCAGACTTTGTCATTATCCTGAACGATGTGCTGTTTAAGCAGCGCTTAATGACCTGTCAAACCCTAATGCGCTCGATGGGGCTGCTCGGCTGTGTTGGGACTGAATTGGTTAAATACAAAAGCCCAACTGCCATCGGATTCTGTTGAATCGCATTATGTCCGATCCAAAGTAAATGATACATGCCTCAAAGCAAGCGGCTGGCATTTGTTCTACAAGCGTCCAACATGTCGTGGCATTTTCATATATCTGCGCTTTTTTGCCTAGACGGTCTCAATTTTATTTTTGAACCACCGTGGCGTTCTGAAATGCGTTTGAAATCCATTCTAAAAAATCATTTTTTTCCACCTCCTCCATTGCCCTGCCGCTTGCACGGCAGCCTAGTTATTATGGAACATTGTGGGGTTCCAGATAATGGTTTGGTGCCGGGAGGCCGCAAGGAGCTCGCTGTGGATGTAAGCTTTTCCTCCCGTGTTACCAAAGGAAAGCCGCCCGCTGACCACAGCCCTCGGGCCAGGCACGGTCCTGCGCTGCTCACCAGACGCTCCCCGGCGCTGGGGTGAGGTCATCTCGGTTTACCAGGAACCTGAACTCACACGAGAAGCGGGGCTCGGGCCAAGTCGTCTGGGGTCGTCCCTGTCCCGTCTGAGACGTGCTCCGCTTCTGGAGCGGGCAGACGGTGGCGGTGGTGGAGCTCCCGGTGGAATTTTAGTGATAAAATATATTCTGTCATGTAATGATACGATTCTTGCCTGATTTGCTTGCAGGGACTCCTCCTTGTTGAACAGGGTCCATGCCTTTGCGCACATATTTCTCAAAATATATATCTTCTTTACAGTTTGGTCAATTGGGGCCTGAATAGATCACTGAAATGATACTTTCTATGATTCCAGTGTGCTCTAAAAAATCAGAGCTATAAATCTGCACAATGCATATTAAAAAAGGGAACATTTTGTTCAATAGAAGGCAGTAAAAGAGGCCAAAAGTGTCACCCTCTGTTGGGAAATAGGAGAGCCTCTATAAGCTGGACTGTAAAATATCATTTTCAATCTGAACCCCTTTATGACTTTATTCCTCCAAAGCGCTGCTTCCCGTGTGTTCTACTTGAAAGGACTTCTCCTCTTAATTGTGTGGAAAGTGGTTTGAAAAACTGCCATTTGTCTCTGCTGATGCCATCTTTATTGAGAAGACATCACTATTCTGGGCAGCCCCAGGCTTTTTATATATATTTATATATATATATATATATATATATATATATATATATATATATATATATATATATATATATATATATATATAATATATATAATGGGAACAAAGTAAGGGGAAAGTCAGCCTGGCAGTCTTTCAGGAGCTTTGGATTGGACTCCCCATTTACATTTTAATATGCCCAATTGGACCTGCACTTTGGATCATGGCCTGGAAGGATCTTTAATCGGATTCAGAGCGATGGTACGCCAGTGATCCGGCACGCTTTCCACAAACAAACAAGCAGAAAGAAGCTAGTTGTAGAAGCAGCTGGTGGTTCAGAATGGCCTCTTCCCCAGCTTATTGCAACTATGAGCCTGGGGGATGCAGGGTCACTTGAGGGTTTATTTTATTTTATTTTTTATCTACTGCAGTGTCCCGGGATTGAGGGATCCTTCAGTGTTCCTTCTCAGGGTTTCTTCTCTTTGGATTGGGGGAGTCCGACCGGGCCCTTTTGAGGGCTTGAGGGTTGGGGCTGTTGGGGCTGTATCACGTGGGCCTTGTACAATGCGATCACCACTAGCATTCTTCTGTTGGTGTGTATAGACTTTCTTTGATAGAATCCTTTTGATCTTCTACTTCATCAGCCTACTGGTTCTGGATCAAACATAACATAAATATAGAGGGCACACAAATCTAATTTAGATTTGTTTTTAGAGATACATGTCTTTTTATTTAGGATTAATTTAAGATGAGGATCAGCTTTGAATATCCTATTTATTGAGAGATGTAATCATGGGCAGTTATCAAGCCTTTGAAATACATTCTATTCCATTCAGAGGTTAGAAGCTCCCATCTCTATCTTGTAAACAACTTATATTGTCTGTATCTTGGTTTTCTCCGACACAAGTTAGTGCATACAAACGGCCCTGGCTTGGTCGTTTTCTCCAATACTGCCCACTCACCCTCGCGTCTAGTCTGAATGTTGCCATGCACTCAGAAGTCTGAATCTGTGAGCGGCGTGTAATCACAAAAGGGTTTTGGGTTTGTGAGCACTTTTGGAAGAAAAAAAAAGACCTAGCCATGGCAGCTTGTATGCTTGTGTTGCTTCCTTGTGTTGGACAGGGTTAGTGAAGATATAGCTATCTTGACTTGGATATAGTCAACAATTAACCTAGGGTGTTAGCACACCAGACAAATGCTTTAATTCATTTTCTACAGGCCCACCTGTTGACTTATCACCAAAGGCATATGTTTGACAAAATACAATTAATATTGATTCCTGTTGTAAGACTAGTCAATCAAGCTGACTAAACATATAAAACAATGAAATACACTTCCATCTATGAACACCCAGCTGCACGTACATTAAGTTTGACTTGTAGTGATAGTGTACCGGTAGTGATGCACATGGATTTCTGTATGCGATCAGGCACAGGCGTCATGTGGGTGCAGACGTCATTCATCACACACACACACACACACACACACACACACACACACACACACACACACACACACACACACACACACACACACACACACACACACACACACACACACACACACACACACACACAAAATAACTAAAAGATGATTGTGTGGCGCAGCCACAACAGCTGGACTCTCCGTCCACCCCAGCCACGAGAGAGCCCTGAATGGCTGTGGAAGCCTGTCTTTTAAGCAGGCTTCCTCCCGGCTCCTCAGGTGCTCTGCATCATGTTGATTGCGACGGGGCCGGGTTGCCACACTCCTCCACCCTTTGCTGAAGCCTCGGGTGGCCTCTCGGAGGTGCGGCGGTCCTGCGCGTCGCGTAGCGTCGCTGTTTCTGCTGCCGGCCTGCCTCGTCTCCGCGGCCTTGTCTCCCGCGGCCTCATCTCCCACGGCCTCGTCTCCCGTGGCCTCGTCTCCCGTGGCCTCGTCTCCAGCCGCGTCTCTCGCGGCCACGTCTCCGGCGGCTTCGTCTCCGGCGGCTTCGTCTCCGGCGGCGGCGTCTCTGGCGGCGCGGCATTCACTCCCGAAAAGTGTTCGTAGATAGGTCGAGTTGCCCGCATTCTCCACCATATGTGGCAACCCGCCTCGGGGAGTGAACCACCTCGCTTGAATCAGCACTCGAATCGCTTGGGTGTTAAGCCACAACGGCACATTTAATCAAACATAATAAGTCTTTCTTATAAAAGAACTAAAAGATGATTGCGTGGCGCAGCCACAACGGCTGGACTCTCCGTCCACCCCAGCCACGAGAGAGCCCTGAATGGCTGTGGAAGCCTGCCTTTTAAGCAGGCTTCCTCCCGGCTCCTCAGGTGCTCTGCATCAGGTTGCCACAACACACACACACACACACACACACACTCACACATTTCTTTGTTAGTGTGGGTGTGTTTGTCTGCAGAAACCCAACGACAGATAAGGTCAAAGTAAATAGGAGTAGTTGATATTTAAGTTAAGTAACCTTTGTGTATGGAATGGGTTCAGGTGGTGAACACCTTGCATGGGTTGGGGGAGGTGGGTGTTATCCTGGTCTGTCCTTGTAGAGGTGGGTGGAGGTGGGTGTTATCCTGCTCTGTCCTTGTAGGGGTGGGTGGAGGTGGGTGTTATCCTGGTTTATCTTTGTGGAGGTGGATGTTATCCTGGTTTATCTTTGTGGAGGTGGGTGTTATCCTGGTCTGTTCTTATAGGGGTGGGTGGAGGTGGATGTTATCCTGCAGAGGCCTATGAGGCCTCCCAATAAATCTTCACATTTTTGTGAAGATTTATTGGTGACCACCCTGCAGGGTGGTCACCCTGCAGGGTGACCACCGGTGGGTTCTGTTGTGTCTGTGGTTCTGTGGGGGTCTGGGTCAGGATGTGGGGGAAGGGAGGGCAGCGAGCCGGGAGGACTGAGCAGCTGAACGCTCCTCCGGGAGTCAGGGATAATATAAATGGTGGTCCGCAGGTCAGCACTGTGTGTGTGTGTGTGTGTGTGTGTGTGTGTGTGTGTGTGTGTGTGTGTGTGTGTGTGTGTGTGTGTTGCACATGGTATAGCATATTCATAGAGAATATTGCATGCTGCCCCACTCAAAATATTATCAGAAAGAGGAAGAGGGTAGCCTTTTGTGGACTCTATGTGTATATTTGTGGTAGGTAGGTATGCAAGTGCGTGTGTGTATGTGTGTGCACGCACTGCCAACGTATGGGGGTACCGCACAAGTTTGCTTCATAAACGCGCTTCCTTCTATCAACACGCGTGACAGACAAGCCCATTTCCACTTCTGCAGGGCCGGGGCCCGACCACATGCTGATGGAGGGGCCCGGGGCCCCGGGCTGTTGTCTCTACACTGGGTGTGTGTGTGTGTGTGTGTGTGTGTGTGTGTGTGTGCCCGTGTGTGTGTGTGTGTTTGTGGGAGAATGTGTGAGGATGTGCATGTGTATGTCTGCCGCAATACAAATAAGCTTCCATTAAGAGGAATGTTTGAAGAGGCAATGCACACAAGAATGAACTGGAGTGCAGTAAGTCGTTTTTGAGGGATTGTGATTGGTGGTTGATTGCTTTGACAGCTCTGTGATGATTCGCTGACGACTCAGCATTCGCTCTAACCCCATTCAACTCGCATTCAGTAAAATCGGAAATGAAAAAAGGCAAAATTTTAAATAGAAAGAATACCAGCAATAATATGTCAAGTAATTTGATCTAGAAAATATAAATAGAATCAACACAGTGCCTCAGACAAACATTCAAAAAAATAATAAAATAAAAGCTCATTCAAAACTCAACAACCACTGAATAAGTAATACAATTAAGAAATGTAAGCCTTTATTTATTTGTATTTGCTTGTTTATTGACAAAAGGAGTGAGTTTGTCCACCAGCGGCAGCGCTGTCCCAGCAGTGTCCGGGCCCTGTGTGATGTGGGCGTGCTCTGCTGAGTGTTTGGTGTGTGTGTGTGTGTGTGTGTGTGTGTGTGTGTGTGTGTGTGTGTGTGTGTGTGTGTGTGTGTGTGTGTGTGTGTGTGTGTGTGTGTGTGTGTGTGTGTGTGTGTGTGTGTGTGTGTGGAGACAGCATGGAGTACATAGCAGCCGAGCTGGGGGAGAGTTGGCCGCCGCCCCCGGCCCCAGCACGGCCCTCTGTGTTTGAGTTGGCACCGGCTCCAAGCCCCCGCCAATCCAAACACTGGAGAGCTGTTCACACCCCATTACCCGGGCGATTGACAAGGCATTCCACCACTCGCAGGGCTCCACTTCAAGGGCCGCGCTCCTCCAGCGCCAGGGGTTTGTCACCGAGGGTGGTGATTTGGGTGCCTGATTGATAATCTTGGAAAATCATTTCATCAGGTGGATATTTAAAAGGGTTGAGTGGTCAAATTGAGTCTTTTTTTTTTTTTTTGTTCCCCTACTTACTTCCAATTTCCATGTGCAGTACAACTCGAGTAGTTTAGGTATTTGTCAGTTTAGTGTCATTTTTTTTTCCAGGGGATTTTCGATTTTGTGTCCAGTCATTTTTGTTCTCAGAATAATTGCATGTTTGACTTGATAATCCTTGCAATTTAGAGAACCACACCGCAGGTTACTGGGAGGTTCTCTTTACATTTTAAAATGAGCTAAAGAACTATGAAATCAAACCCTTGACATGTTTAGAATGGACATTAATAGGCTGAGCCAGTGTCTAACTCAATACAATTTCTCACTATTCTCACACACCCGAAATGCATACATTTTGGTTAGCGAGAATAACATAGACGGTGGCGTGTTAGCGTAAAGCTAACCCTGAGAAAGTGGATTGACTGGCGGTGCTGGCGCCCACCAGAGGCCATGTTGGAGCGCTCCTCTGATGTTTCTTAAGCATGACGGTGGGGGAGGATTAAAAAAAAAAAAAAAAAAAGAAGCAACATGGACTCTGTGGCATTGGTTCTCACCATTAACGGGGTCTCCCTGCGGGAAAGGCCGTGCCAAACTATGCAGCGTCCCGTGGAGCTCAAGGCCTGGGGACGTTGGCTTGCAGCGAAGCCTGGCGGCTCAAACTTCCCATCGGTGACAACCCGCATCAATCTTAAGACCCCTCAGTCCTGGACCGAGGGAGGCAGGAGGACTCCAGCAAGGAGAGAGGAGAGAGAGAGAGAGGAGGAGGAGGAGGAGGAGGTGGTGGGGACGCGGGTTGATGGAATCGGACAAAGAGGGGATTCTTCAGTTTTTTTGTTGTGTTACCGACCGTCTCCCATAGCGTGGCCGTTTGTATTAATCTTCCGTCTCGCTCTGGTTTATGAGACAGGACTCTCGGAGCTTCTCTGGTGTGCAGCTCCAACAGGAATACTGCTGTTTATTTAAGGTCTGACACACTCACACGTTAGCAGCTATACTCTCCTGTATCACTGTGGTTATACTTTATGGTATGTGTTATATGAAGACTCACCCTGATCTGTACGCTAAACACACTTTTCCTTTGGGGAGGGAAGCCCCTGTGAACACAGGTCGAAACACCCAGGCCTACCTTGGGTTCATAGCCTGTTAACCTGGCCTGGGATGTGACACATAAAGCCATAAACTAAATCCACTGTTGAATTCATATCATAAAATGTGCATGAGCGCAACAACTGCTCTCAACTCTTCTCTTCTGTTATTCTTCTGTCCCGGGTGCCTTAACCTCGCGGGTCACTGACATCTGAGTCGCGGGCTTCTGTCAGTCTGGTCAGGAGGGCAAAGAAAGTTGGAAATAAGAACAACCCAAACGTCATTTAACTGCCTTCTCGCTTTCAAAACACACCACCTTGAACCAAACTGCCTCCAACCGAGAAATCCCCTTCTCTGTGATGGCTGCTCCCTTGCACCAGCTGAAACAAGACGATAACCCAGTGAAGTAAGTAAGTGAGGTGTGGAGTTCTCGACAGAAGCCGTAGTTTTTGGGTATTTTTTTCAAGCGTCAGTTCAGAGTTTTTTTTTCCTCCTGTGTTCTTGCGGTGCTCCACCTTCCGCGCAGCTCGTCGGTTGGTAATGGCCGCTCCGCCGAACGACGGGGTGTGTCAGCACACTCTCTGCCGCTGATGGACACACGCCACTATGCCCACACCTCGCATCTCACACACTCTCGCTCTCGCCGACGTGTGTGTTTGCTCAGGTGCCTCTGCCCCGCCACCTCCTCGCCAACCTCCTCCTCAGCCTCTCCCGCCCACCCCCCCCCCAGTCCGTTTGCTTTTACGACCATCCTTCTCGACAGAATTCACAGGTTAATTAAACGGCTGTGCAGCTAGCAAGCGTGCGTGTTAACGATGTGGCTTTTGAAAAATGACTCAAAGGAGAAAAAAAAAATGAACAACAGAGCCATCGCGGAGCTAGCTTAGCTGCCTGCCTGCGAGCACGCAGAAAGGGCCGCCTCTTTGCGGAGTTGTCTCTCCCGATTGGATAAAGTGTGAACGGGATTCCAGAAAAGTGGAGAGGGCCCATACTAGCCAGTGATGGCTGTCAAAATATAGAGCTATTTAACACTTTTTAAAACAAATAAGCAGATACTTTACCCTTTAACGAGGGTAAAGTATCCACTTAATGTTAAGTGACAGCCGCAGAGTCTAACATGCGTTCTAACATTTGAATGTGTGCTCACTTGATGAGTTGTTCACACTCCCTGGGGCCTGGCTGTGTTCTCGAGCACAACAAGTTTAAAACACCATCAGTTATGGCTCAAACCACTGTGGCTTGTGGAAAATATTTTCAACTTTGAAGTGAGACCCGCAGCAACTACCCCGAGGCCAGGCGCATGGCCCCTCCCCTACCTGAAATCACAAGGGTGCTTTCCCTGTGAGAAGACAATGGAGTGGGTTGCACCCGGGGTTCAAATGCATCTCATTGCATCTCAGGCATTTATCTGGTTGATGTATCAAAAGCGTAGCTAACCGTGACACCATCCTACCCTATCACACTGAACCATGAGTGTTCAGAACCGTTGTCCCTTTGACTACAGATGGCCTATAGGAGGTTAACATGGTTAAGACATGCTTGAAGGTTACTGTTTTTTCAAAAGCTACGGCGCCTGCATGAGTCAACGTGCACGTGAAGCAAGGGGCGTGCACGGAAAGGTGCCGATTGCAGCGCAGGGTGGTCCGGAATCGGGCCTGGAGAAACCAGTGAAACCCAACAAGCGTGTTCCCGTTGGATGTCAAAATGAAGTGTAACATTGATATTAATGTAGCAAGTATCACAACACAGCCCAGGAATGTAAACTGGAGCGTGGGGACACTGTGCTGTACATGGACCCAGCTGCAGTCGAG
>NW_028176916.1:0-15000 GCF_964030765.1 Micromesistius poutassou
ACACACACACACACACACACACACACACACACACACGGACCCGATATTGCCAGGCTTTTTGGTTTTTCCCGTTGCAAACGAGCGGTGAAGTTCAGCAGTATCATGAGACACAACACAGTCAGCCGCTCAGCTGACAAACACTCAGGCACATTCTGCCTATTGAAATGTCATCTGGCCCGCGACTGCCTATCATATTTCCCCCGGCTCCTAAATATAGCGACATTAAATTAAGTACACGCGGCTCGGCCTAGGTTACAGCGCTGTCAAATCAAATCATGGCCAATCAAAATGGCACCCAGGGGTTGGACCTGGGGTCTGCGTGCGGACGCCAAAGAAGCCGCAGTGTTTACTCTTTCATCTGCAAGGCCACAAACTACCTGGGGTCAGTAGAGTCCCAGTGCGACTGTAGTAATAATGATAATATAAGAATGTTAAGAATGACTGCAGTGCTCTCCCCGCCCCCCTCCCTCCCCTCCCCCCCCCCCCCCCCGTGCTCTCGAATCTCGAGTGCTCAAGAGTCTCTCTCTCTCTCTCTCTCTCTCTCTCTCTCTCTCTCTCTCTCTCTCTCTCTCTCTCCTCACTCTCTCTCTCTCTCCTCTCTCCTCTCTCTCTCTCTCTCTCTCTCTCTCTCTCTCTCTCTCTCTCTCTCTCTCTCTCCTCGCCCCCAGGGCTTGTGTCAGGGGAAGAAGGACAGGAGCAGGGAGCTCCTGTCAGCATGAGAAGGTGGTGGTGGTGGTGTGGTCGCTCCATAGGATGAGGTGGAACTGGAGGTGTGTGTGTGTGTGTGTGTGTGTGTGTGTGAGTGGAGGGGGGTGGGGGTGCTCCTGCTTAAGGCGGAGGACGAGTTGGTGGTGGAGGAGGAGGAAGAGGTGGGAGTGCAGGTGGATGCACACGATGCACAGCTCGAGACGCGCTCTATACTTTAGAAGGAAAAACACCTCAGGTAAATCCTGGAATGCATAAACAGACCTTGAGTTGGATCCCGAGGATGTGTGTGAGCAGAGCGGGTTTATCTCTGTGTTCGGGAGGAGGGGGGTGGTCACCATTCTTAACACCCCGCAAGTGCTGTTCTGGATTCCACCTCACACCCTTGTTCCCCCCTTTTTTTCATTTTTTTTTTTTCATATGCTAATGCAGTTCCATTCAGATGACAACACCGATGTTAAGCCCGACATCTTAAACTGCGTCGTCAACCACGTTTGAGATTCAGAACGGCAAGCCATTGTCGTTTTTTAAAAACCAAACAAACATTTGAATTGACTTTTTTAGGGGTGGGGGGGGGGTTGGGAATGTGTCCACTGGAACCACAACAGCACTTAAAGTTAAAATTCCTTTCTCAGGATCCCCTTCTAACGTAACAAAAAAGGGTGAATGTAATGTGTGGCTGGCTACACAAACAATAGCATATGAAGTAGTCACTCATACATTCTTTGCAGGCAAATAGACTTGCCAAGCATGTATTTTTTCACATTACGAAAAAGCAATCACTATAACCCGCATGTGTATTAAAAACTGTTAAGAATGAAATGTTAGGCAAAATAGAGTTAAGAAGCTTTAAGCATTTATTTTTAACTTGAACTATTCTTGAATTCAGCAACTACTGAGTGATCATTAATAACAATCCTCCTTTATAACCAGGTGGTGCTTGTGTTGGTTCTCTGCGGAACAAATACATTTTTCAAGCATCCTCTGAATGGTCTATAAAATATGTAATTTGTGCTTCTTTAGTACACAAACATTCGAAGAACCTACATGTTTAAGGCCAAAAACTAATTTATGGACAATTATCAAGGCCCCAATATCACTAATGGCAACCATCGGTCATGGCATTTAGCTGGTAATGACGAAAACAGTCTGTTTCTCTCTCTCATTAACACAGCTAAATGGCCATAATACTGATGTATTAGGTAATCATGTCTCTCTCTGCCTTGGCTACTTGGCTCTATCGATACTCACTCATACAAATAATGTGTTACCGTAGCTGCCGGTAAATAAGGCTTTAAAACTACCAATATCTTAACCTCCAAAACGACAACATTGACTGATTCCAACACATCTATGGCTGCATGTGATTCTCAGTTTCTGCCTTAAGTCTTGTTCAAATTGATGTTAAACCTTGAAGTGTTTTCGTAAATAATGCAGATACAATTCCATGGACAAGCGCCTCATTCGTTTACAGGGCAAAATGGATGTCTCTAATAACAACTAGCAAAGCCCTAGCAATGGTATCTTAGCATTAGCACGAGACATCCTAAACATCTGAATGGGAAACACATACTGTATTTATGCGACTAACAACCGACGACACTAATGGTACATTACTTTTTTTTCCTATCATCTGGTTGTTTTCAAAAATTACCCATCAGGCCTCTATTCCTCGCCATAAAGCCCCCCCCGATATTAACACTAACAGCACCGCATCTTCACCGCGGCGCATTTAGTGGAATGGCAGTTAACATAATGGCGGAGTGGTGTAATGGCGGAGTGGAACGCGGGAAGAGGGGCGAGTCGTGAGGTGTGTGTATGGGGGGGGATGGTGGGGGGGGGGGGCGACGACGACAGTGATTTAAGGACATGTCATGTCGGGAGCGCTTCAACCCGCAGCACTGTGTATCAGAGAGTTTTCCTGTTTGTCCCGTTTCCTGGCACAACCCCCCGTTCCCTGTGCCCCTGTTGACAACAGCGTGTAATCTGAAATAGTGTGCCGGGGTTGAGCTGTTAAGACCCTTGTAGAGACGTGATGTGGTTAAGGGGGAGGAGGAGGAGGAGGAGGAGGAGGAAGAGGAAGAGGAGGAGGAAGACTCGCAGACACTCTTCCAAGCTTACTGAGATGTCAGCTTTCAATGTCGATCAGGCCATTATCGATTTCCTGCCACACATTTTCTTTTGGTGGGGTGGGGAGGGGGGTAGTGGGCGAACACTTGAACGCTACTATGACAAGTGAGTTTCCCGTTAAGCAGCCTGTAGGTGGCGAGGACCACATTAGGAGGCAAATGGCCGCCTATCGATCTGTGTTGACGCCACGCACAAGACCGTTTAATCGGTTCCAACGCACAGGCGCCGAGTTTTTTCCCTTTTGCATATTGGTCCTTAATGGAGTGCGCTGAGAGCCAGAATGACATGCCCTGACAGACAGAGAGCGAGCTAATATCCCTAATGTGTCTGGCTCTGGGTACCACGCCCCCCCGGCTACGCATCCCTGCCCTGCCCTGCCCGTCTGCAGTGATGTGAAGGCAGAGCCATCATCCATGTCTTCAGAGCTTGATGTGTGTGTGTGTGTGTGTGTGTGTGTGTGTGTGTGTGTGTGTGTGTGTGTGTGTGTGTGTGTGTGAATGTTTTCACCCCATTGTAGTTGACCTCTGAAATACTGTCAGGGAAACCACTGGGAAATAATGAGTTAAAACGCGCCGGGGAGTTAGTGAGTTTAACGCGCATACTCACTGCTAATCACTCGCCGAACAGAGTTACGAGTCTCAAATGACATTGAAAGGAATTAAAAGCCATCGGATTTATTAAAAAGGTAAATATATATGATGGAGAGGACAAACTGTGAGCGCACACACGCACCCAAGCACGCACTCACACACACAAACTATTTCCATTTTAGACGCCCTAGAAAGCGAAACACACACACATGCGTGCGCGACTGCGCGCGCGCACACACACACACACACACACACACACACACACACACACACACACACACACACACACACACACACACACACACACACACACACACACACACACACACACACACACACACACACAGAGACACTAGGGCAAAGCATTACAATTAATCAACAGCTTTGAAAGAGCACAATAAATAGGTTGTGATTTCCGTAGAGACCGGGCCTCATAATGGAGATAGGCAATATGCATGCAAAGGACATTGCTTGTAAGAATAGCCACAATCTCTCGACTGTGCCCGGACATTAGCAGGAGTCATTAGGCCCGTTTAAATGAGGTCGTTAAGCCTATGAAATGGGGCTGTAGATTTGAGCAGGAAATCTTAAAAAGAGCAGGCCTTGTTTTGCACTGAGCGTTCGTACGGCAGCCCGGCATGGACATTTTGAAAAAATGTTTTTACTATTATTATTACTATAATTATTACTATATTAATTTAACCCAATCGTGTATGACTTACTTCAAAGTGTTAAAATCGATTATGTGTGCAGAACTATAATAATAAAATCACCCAAACCTACTATATACTTGAGTTGATTGAGTTCACATTTTAACAAAGGTCTTTTTGCTACCAAAGGCTTTGTCTGCCATTGAAACAGCTGTGATTTACCTCTCGTATAACACTGTGATGCGTTTACCAGGTCGTTCTCAATATCCTTAAAGCAGCATAAATGGACATCTGACCCTACCAAAGGGCAGACACAACTCCAATTCACAGACTAGACTAGAATGTAGACAAACTCACTGCCCATTGCAAGTCTTATAAGACTTATTATAAGTCTTATAAGACATGAATGAAAAACAATTTATGAAAAAAATGAATATCTTGCTAATTAAGCCTCAAAAGACGAGGTTACAGTTGGGAAACTTGTCTGTTTGAATCAGTGCTTAGAAAGCTAGGAAAAGAGAAGTATGCGTCAACAAACAGAAAATATTATTTAAAAAAAAATTAAATGGAGTAAAGACAAGTAGGAAAATTCACTTCAGTGAAGTTTTAGATCCTTGCACCTAAATAACGTTCAGCAATTATCCAAGCAAGTGTCACATTTACGTCCTTCAAAGGTTAGCTTTCTGCATCAGAGGACTACAAATTACACTACCTACACACACACACACACACACACACACACACACACACACACACACATGCACACAGAGCGAGGATAAAACGCCACGTGTCAGAATGAGTTCATACGATTCCCCGAAAGACTCATTAAGCGAGACACTTTTTCGAAAACATATACACCACACAGCCGGAGACAGTGATGCAAACAAAAAGTGTGGAAGGACAGAAGAGAGGAAGGAAGCGGATCTCCAGGAAGAGGAGCAAAAGGAGAGATTAAAGGAGGGGGGGGGGGGGCGAGGTGTGAGAGCGCGCCGCGTTTCGCACCAGCACTCGCGAGCGTGTTGACCCCGGTGAGCCCCACACTGCCGGTGGAAAAGACAACACTCAAAACAAACACGGCCCAGACAAATCCTGCTTTAGTGTTGGTGGAGGCTCACCACTCGCAGAGGCAGCGGGCTTCTCCTCGGGCGTGTTGGGAGGCTGACACCTCCATCAGTGGGTGAGGGGGTGTGCAGCCGGCTGAGGTGCCTCGGAAATTAACGTGATGCCGTTCCTCCCTGTGTTCCGAACAAAAATTCCGAACAAAATCTCCGCAGCGTTGTTTCTTCTCTGGGGCAGTGCAAATGTGCCGAGGAAAATCAAAGACAAAGTTCTCTGAGCAAGGTTTGGAAGGTCAAGATTGATTCATTTGTTCATTGAGTGGGTCTTGCTGCACAGAGTAGCACATGAAAATGATTAGATTTTTATGTTTTATTTTGTATATTGTTCCTTCTTTTCTTCGTTTTCAGCTATTTTTCGCTAGTGTGGGGGAAAAGCCGGGTGTATGGTAAAAAGCATCTACAAATATTACTACTCTCACCTTTCATTTTGATCATCTGCGATGATCTGAACCTCTGTGTGTGTGTGTGTGTGTGTGTGTGTGTGTGTGTGTGTGGATATATGTGGCTTGAAAAGACCCGTTTTCTCTCTGGCACATTATTTGACATTCATCAGCGGAAATATGCAGGTCACACATGCAGAGATTTCCATAGCCTATACCCTACATGTCAACAGGAAGGGCTTGCATTTAAACAACACATTGCCATTTTGTTTTTCATTTACTTTATTTCCTCGCTTGCGTTAACATGATTAATATTTGTTTATATTGCCAATGAAGAACTGGCACTAGCAATGAAGGGGAAAAAAATAATGTTTTACCTGTAAAAGACATCCACACTAAATGTAGAAAGCTTAAGATTTATAAAAACAACCTAATAATAGTCTGTTTGGATACTGATATCCAGCTCCATAATGTTATTATTATTATTATTATTATTATTAGTATTAGTAGTAGTAGTAGTAGTAGTTTTTTTTAATCTTATTATTATCTCTAACCCTAGTTGGTAGAATAACAAAATAACCCCAGCTGTTAAAGATGTGGTTGAAAAACCCAGCACAATGGTTCTATTTTGAAGTTTGACAACCCTAGCATCCTATAGAGAACTCTACAGGGATCTACATTCTCTGCAGCCTTGAGTGTCCTTCATGAAAGAGCTTTTTGGAGGCTGTGAGTCAACAGGCTGTGAGTCAACAGAAAGTTTGACAGCAAAGCATGCTGGGAATAATTCACCCTTGTGCAAAATTCAGAGCACATTCTAAGTGGAATGTGGCACCACTTGCCTAATGAAATATAACATTCAGACTTGTTATCCGTCTGTGGAACAATGTCAAGCCAATCAACAAAAGTACAGGGGTGCTAACTGGAAACCAAACTCCACCAAGGTTGGCTAAGGTGGCGACATCTCCCAGGAACAAATATGTTGGATAAAAACTCAAAATAAATTTTAATCTGCATTCCACACCATATAATACATTTTCTGAGTAATATTTAATATTGAACAAAAATCTACATATTTTCCTTGGCACTTGTAATTATCGAGTCAAATAACGCTCAAGGTCCTTTCTCACTGACCTGTCAAGTGTGGAGACTTGGACACAGTATCCACATCATAACAATTGCAATGAATGAAGAAATAAATAAAAATACCAAATCAGGTTTGTCGAAAAATGAATACCAGGCCATTAGTATTTTCTGAGAATCCTAAAGACCACAGATTCCTTGTGCATCTGCTGTTGCTTAATTGCCCTGTGTTACGGGAAAATGTGCAATGACATTACTGAGCAATTAAAAGGCAGTTAGCTGATTTTGTGCAGTTGGTAAAATGACAATGAGCAATTACCGTTCAAGGGAATTCTTGAAAGTTTTGCTCAAATAAGACACAAAGGCAGAATGAAATAGGCAAAACCAACATTAACTTTTATCAAGATCGTGCTGGATAAAAATAATAGCGAGTAAATTTGTCCTTCGAAAACAAGAGTGGGTAACCGTGTTTTATAATGTGACCACTTCAGCACAGAGCTGACTTTTCATTGCCTTCCTTATACCCTTTCTACCATTTGTTTCACGGTATTCATGTGCCTCCACCCTCTTCATGAAACACACTATTAAACCAACAATTATCCCAAACAAATGCAGTGATTCATTTGCAGAAAAACACAATATATATATTGCTATCATATTCAATTTCTCTCCCCCTCTATTGAGGGGGGACCATCTAATCCAAACTGTGATGCTATTAAAGCCAAATTGCGGAGTAATGCAATTTTATCTTTGCTTCTTTATATGTTGGACTGAATGTGTTGTATGGATTTTTCAGGCAAAGAAAAACGTGTTAAGATGCGAAAGCAGCAATTAGGTCATACAGTGGTTTCTTTGGGCGCGTGGTGGTGTGATAGTGCATGGTGCTCCTAATGAGAAACACCCCGGCTCCCTATAATTTGTAAGCGGGAGTTAAGGTCAAACTGCAAATGCTGCATGATTGAGTCACCCACAAAGTCCCCCCATTAAAATTTGCATTTTAAAACATATCTATTATTTATGTGAGTATTATTCAAATGGTGGTGGGATTTTTGTGTCTTTTTTTGCGGTTTTCCTCACAAGCGCTGGGAGTTGGGGGGCAGGCCCACAGCAACCGGACGACAGAAATAGAGTCAGACAGTCAAATAAGTGGAGAGAGAGAGCTTCGGAGATAATTGAGCGAGCGACCGTGTGTCTGTGTCAGCGAGAGAGCGAGCGAGGAGTGTAATTGAGAGAAAGGTAGGGAGGGAGAGAAAGAAAGAAAGAAAGAGAGAGAGAGAGAGAGAGAGAGAGAGAGAGAGAGAGAGAGAGAGAGAGAGAGAGAGAGAGAGAGAGAGAGAGAGAGGTTGGGGGAGAGAGAGAGAGAAAAAACAAAAAGGCGTGCAGAAAATAACCCAAGAAACGTAATTTGAACTCTAAGGCAGTGTCCTTTTTATCATTGCAAGCACAGGTTCTCTTAAGACCGTGATAACAACTAAGAAGGGTGTCATCATTAGGTATTCATTTCATTTTTTGTGTTTTTTTTTTAATGATTTATGTGGCCACTTGAAGTGGCAGTGTGCATTAAGGTAGCATGAAAACACGACTACACAGATCCAAATACAGTTTAAGTATAAATAACTATTCCTTATAAAAATTATCACACTGTACATAGTAGCCATTAGGTGTTAGGTGATACGTGTAGCACCCTGTAGTTAACAATGTGTATCGATTGTGGCCGCTATATTCCTGTTGCTATATCAGTCTAGCAGACATGCTCAGATCAAAACAGTAACCCTGTCTCCGGCGGCTAACTCTCCTAGCTCGACAGAACCCACCTTACATTTAACTAAGCTGCGGAAAAAAATCAACGCCGCAAATTAAATTGCCTAATGATTTTGTTCCTCTTCGGCTCGAAGAGAGAAGACCTTTAATCTAAAGCAACGGGGCTAATGTCTGTTTTGCGCGCCCGACTGGAAACGCGGCCCAGTCAGCTAGAATAATCAGACAGAACAAACTGCCAATGACCCCCCCTTTTACACGCGCTAAACGTCTCAATTCCGATGTGAAAGTCAATTCACATAGGAATCAAGGCCATATTACCTTGACTTTTTAACGTTCATTCGCGTGTCCCACCAAGCACTCACAAAACCCCAAAAAACTAAAAAACTAAACACAGCTGTCCGGCCATTGTCGCTCGTGACACGCGCCTCTTATCGCCCGCGGAGCCCAGTGTCAGAGACGCCAGACGGGCCCGAATAAAAGTGTCAAGGCGCGCCGTGTCAAGACGTGTTGTTTACCCAGTGTGCGTCTTAAACAAAAGCATGTTTGTGCGCCCATGGCCCGACATCTGATGTTCCACTTGGCCGTGATTGATGCCTTAAAAGCCCGCATTGGCGATCACCTTTCGCACAGAGTTAACCTTAAAGTGGCGGCAGCGCAGAATGTCAGCCCCCTCCACACGCAGACCTTTTTAAATGCCACCGCTCTTTTATTCTGCAATTGTGAAACAGGACAGACAAAGAGGGATGCAGGGAAAGGGGGGAGAGCTCCACCCCCCTGCACCCCCCCCCCCCACCCCCCCAGTGCTTCTTGCTCCAACCACCAGCCCACTCTTCAGCCGACTGAAAACCAAATGACATCCAGACAGCCAGACCCAGCAGGGAGTTCATTTAACACTTGAAGGAGAGACTATGAGTACTAAGTGTTGGGTCTTTTTAAGGGGCCTGGAGTTGATCTGTTCATTTTCCCATGTGCTCAATTACATCGACAGATGAATGGAAGCCCCGACATTGGGAGGCAATCCCTTCGGTCTAATCCCAACCCTTAACTAAACTTGGATTCGTGGCGATGAAGTAATGATACGCTTCCAAATAAATATGGATGTAGGACAAAATGTGTAAAATGATGTATGTAAAATACTACATGCATATATGTTTAGCTTGTATGGTAGTATTTCATATTTTCCACATGAATTCCAAACACCACGATCAGATCTTGAACATCGCAAAGCTGTCACAAACAAACATGTACCATGATCAATTCCGTCGAGTCTCTCGACATGACAGACATCTTCAGGATGGTCGTAAAGGCGGCAAAACCGTTTTCACCCACGGGGCTTAACCTTTGACCTTAACCCGCTGCCCTCGCCATGAGTAAAAAGTGTAGGATTTATCGGCAGCTAAGCCGCCACTGACAAATGATCAGGCTGTGTCTGAGACAACAAGCGCGGCACATTGTCACTAAGACCGCCTTGAAACCAACGGCGACTTAGAGCTAAGCTGACAACCTTTCACAGGACATGTACCTCGCTTCCACCTCGCCCCGGCGTGCATCCGTCTGTGATTGTTCTAGGACATTCCCGGCGTCTGTCTGAACAGATTTGCACAATGGCCTCCTCTCCTTCCCCTGTCTTGACAACACCAGAGGCAGGACACGGGGCATTGTCATCGGAGATCCCTAGGTGTCCTGTAACAGCTGTCTCGGGCCACCTGAGCGGCGGCTATCCCATAATGCATCTCTGCCACTCAGCGCCAACGGATCAGCAATCCAATTTCACACACATGCGCTCTCGGGGAACGAGCCAACGCCGATGCTGCAGGACTGAGGATCTTCGCCTGGGTAAAGGCAGAGAGACGCTCAGAGAGGAGGGGAAGGCCCGTGGACGGAACTAGCATAGAGATTTTGATGGGACTCAAACTGATGGTTTACAACCAGCAGAGAGGACAAAATATATTTTTGTTGTCCGTTCTTGCGTTGGTGTCTTTGACGTGGCAGTGAGAGAATGATTTTTTGGTTTTTTAATGAATTTTTCCAATGGCCACTCAATCTGGATGACAACGCATATGAAAATTAGGCAAAACACAGAACAGGGAACAGACTCCCTCTCCCTTTCTCTCTCTCTCTTAAATACATCTTTGTTTATATAGACGTCCTCCTGGCTCCCCACTCGGCCGAGCCCCAGCCACACAAAGATCCCTGTGTGCGGCTGGGGAGACCAGATGTACAGTATTGGATGACAACAGAGTCCTCCTGTCCTTTCCAGCAACGCACCGAGCGAGCGCACACACCCACACGCACACACGCACACTCACACATGCACACAAAATGCATCGTCACCAGTGTGATACAAAGAGTGCGGCGAGTGTCCGATTTCACAAAACGGGGGAGATGAGAAAGTGATATCTTGCCGGGCTTATTAGATTGCGCACACCGGGGCCGCCACAATGGAGCCAGCCTCAGCAGAGAGCCCAGTTCTGCGGTGGGGGTGCTGGTGGTGGTGCTGGTGGTCCACTCCCTCCCTCTCATCCCACACAACATCCCTTGAACAGAAGCACGAAGGATCTTGCTGGAGCCATTTCCCGAACTCCCGGCAGAACAATGTATGCAGTCCTTTTTGTAGCACTGCACGGGTGCCAACAAAGCCTTCGAATCCACCGCCAGAATCCTGACGGAAGTTCAAAAAAATACAAATAGAATATTGTTTTCCCTCCAGAAATCGGGTTCATTTAATCAACGCAAAAACCGGGGCCTTAGTTCTTTGTGTTTGTTTTGTTGTTGGTGTGGACGCGGGTGTTGTTTGAACCCATGTGCTGTCCTTCCAGAGGCGTTTGAGATGGCGGCGTACAGCGGGGAAAGCAAGGCCCAGATTTGGCCAGCTGTAGCAGCAGCAGCAGCAGCATTAGCAGCAGTGTTTTGGAAGCAGCAGGGTCTGGACGGACAGATGGTTGGATGGACAGGTGCGGCCACCTGCCATCGATAGAAAAGGTCAGCTGGAATACGGATGGCTCCAAATATACTGGACCCTCGGTCGACCCCCGATACCCCCCCGAGTGCATGTTTTGACCAACTCACCGCCCTTCTCTTGTCAGTTTGTGGGTGACAAAGAGGAGAGGAGAGAATAATATAATGGATCCCTTCACCTCTGCCCCTACCTGTTGCCCTAGTATGTTTCCACATCTGCTGCGTCCATTATTCAACCATTTTTTATCATGCAAGATTTAATTGACAATTTAGAAGATTGTGTCCGGGCCTTATTTCTGATAACATTCAAAAAATTTGCCGAAACTGTCCAAAACTGTCGGTGGAGATATACTATCGCTGATAAAGACGTCACAAGAGAGGATGAATCTCCCCCGTTCTACCCATACAAATAGGATTCGGTAATATAGATGAAAAATGAGTCGTGACAGCATCCTTTTAGACAGTGCACAGCCACTGACAGTTTGACGGTGCACAGTCCCCCGATGACTGAGGACCTCGTTGAAGCCCCTGCCCTTGATTAGCTGTGTCCGAGCCAGCGTGGAAAGCCTTGATTCAAGCCACCTGGTCCCACCGATGACATCCAGAAGTACAGCTCACCTAGCGAGCGACGCAATCACCAAAAGTTTTCCGTGTATCAAATGAGAGAAAATTGTCGCCTAATCCCTTCATGCTCCCTGGCGCTCAAGCGGTTTTCATTACAGTTATAAATACCTGATGGAGGATTTGTTTCTACATAAACAACATTAGGGGTGCATTTGTTTGTTTTTTTTGCGAGCGGCAGCGATTGGGAAGATGATTGTAAATCCTAATGGAAAGTAAAACTTTGGAGCTGGAGATGTCGTAGCATTGCTTAATGAACCGTAGCAACACACATTACAGGTCTAGCGGGGTTTTTTTTTTTGCTGTTGAATGAATTAAGATCTGGAGGCAGACAATCACTCTCGTTTCTGACACGCACAGACAGAAATTAGCATCCTAATCTTTTTTCCACCCCCACCCCCCCCACCCCCCCCCCCCCATCAGTGGAGGGAAAACACAACCGCGGAGACAACGGAAAAGAAAGGTGCTATTCATTGCGAAGTGCAAAAAAACTTGTAGCGCTTTAGGGTACTGATGTGTTTGCGCTACCAGGGCTAGCTTAATCTCAACTGCCATATTGACTGGATGGGTCCCCTTTAAACATAGGGGACTGTACTGGCATTGACATTCTTATTTGGGGGTTTGAGAATTGTTGAGATGTCTGTAGCGAAACAAACATGGCTGACTGACCTATGATGATGTTTTCTCTCAAAGTTTTGGTATAGCGTACGCAATCAATAATACATCAAGCTTAAAGGCTATCTTGGCCTCGGAGAAACCTCTGCAAATAAACAGGGATTTCCTGCATTTTTTGATTTATATGCAAATGGTAGGCAGTGATCCTATGATGGGAAGACAACACACATAAGCTTTCAATTGCCTCCAGCAGAGTTTGTAAATAGTTTACTCTCATTTAGGAAAAAAGATTGCAGTGATTCTCGAGAATCATACAAATCATTATTTAGTCTGATTTTTTAAATCGTGTTTGGCCAAATTATTGAGAACTTTAATTGTGTGAACGTGACTATTAATTAGTTAGACGTATTATACAATAAAAACGAGTGTGGAAAAGTAGAAAAACGTTGCAATTAAAAAAACAATACATCGTAATTTCTGAGAAAATCTGAGCTCTGCTGATTCTGAAAGAGAATATTATTAAAATTCAAATTAATTATTTTTAAGCCAAGGGTTGGTGGTTTACAAAGGAGCAATTGCTTCTACAGCAGGGGCCCGTTTTGCATTCTAAGAAATAAAGGGGAGGGTTTTCATTTGCACAATACCAAAGGCTTATAATAACACTTTGGTATTAATGCTTAATTAACAGTCAAACACCACATGCAATAAGACAAAGACCGTTGCTTATAAAAATATAGGATTTAACAAAGACACACTGAATCCTATGGGATACCGCCGGCTTTGATTCTATAAATTATATTTTCCCCTAATAA
Source organism: Micromesistius poutassou (assembly GCF_964030765.1). NCBI lineage: Eukaryota > Metazoa > Chordata > Actinopteri > Gadiformes > Gadidae > Micromesistius > Micromesistius poutassou. The sequence continues at coordinate 13,421 of NW_028176916.1, forward strand.
TAGTCTTTGCTGTCGGCGAGCCCCCCTGTGAGTGGCTGTTTTTTTTATTCCCGGGGACCCCATGGAGTGAGTGTTGAGGGGATGTTAACTTTAATTTCATGTGTCGCGACAGAGTCTGCACCCGCCCGCCACCCAGCCCCCCGGCCCGTTTGAAAGGAACAATCGAAGCAATCTTCGTGCCTCCTCTATTGCAACCCTAATTCCAAAGCTATTCTCACCTGCCATCCATCACCCACGCCACGTATCAGCGCATCAGCCTCGTTCTCCGTTCTCCTCGACTGCTCCCCCGCCCTCCTCCTTCTCCTCTTTCTCCTGCTCCTCTTGGTGCTTCTACTCCTCTTCCGCCGCCTCCTTTCCCCACTGAGCACCTCGGTGAACTTTAATCATCTCGATGTTCAATACCCCTCTCTCTCTCTCTCTCTCTCTCTCTCTCTCTCTCTCTCTCTCTCTCTCTCTCTCTCTCTCTCTCTCTCTCTCTCTCTCTCTCTCTCTCTCTCTCTCTCTCTGAAGATTGTTGATTTCTACATCTGTACTTCCAACAGTGTTGGCAAGGCAGATCACAGCAAAACGCAATGTGTATTGTTGTTCCTTCTTTGCCAAAAAATGTGGTGTACAGGTTTTAAAAACATGTAGAAGGCAAATATCCGAAAACCTGCATCAAAGCTTTCTTCGCTTTAAAAAGTGCTTTGGGGAATATTTATACAGAAAGAATCATGTGTTCTAGTTATTATAATAATTAAAATGTAACAATAATGTAATGCTAAATAAAAGGCAGCTAACACAATACAACTTATTATGAATAGCCGAAGCCCTAATTCCACCTATAAAACACCATTTCCCATTTCATTCTTTTTTTTTGTCTGTATAAATATGTCTCAAAAAATAAAACAAAAAAATAAGCATGTTAAAAACACACCATAAAACACTACATGCCAGTCAGTCTTATGAAACCATAATACTAATCGAGCCTGACAGAGGTTCACACGAGGAGAGTGAATGAAATTGACCCGGCAATGGAAAGGTCAGCACAATGTTTCTGTGGGGAAAGTAATGTCTTTTTGATTGTGCCAAAAGGCCAACCAAGACCCCCTGCACTCTGCTAAACACCATGCTATGCAGAGCGCTGGCAGGGGGTCTGCTGTGATTTCTTGGCCTGCTGACCTAGATGCAATCAATGGCGTGCCATAAACGCCTGTAATGTTTCACACGGCGGAGGAACAATGTGTTGTCGAGTGCCTGGTGTCGCAATAAAGGTGTTTCGTGTTGCGTCAGGAACGAGAGCAGATTCACACGCATGTCACGTGAAGTGACAGGTGGCGAAAGATAAGTAAAGTTTCCCAAGAGAAATTATAAATATGATGATGATTAAAAGAAAGGTGTTAAAAAACCGTCTTTAAATATACAAATATACAGCTACAAATATAAACATTTACATTTCACTGTTAGCATTTAGTAGCATAGTAACATGTTTTACATAACGGTGCTAACCACATTGTCATCAACATCATAAATCAAACAATGAGCATAAAATAATGATTCAGCTTGGCTCAGCTCACGTATTTTATGGAATCATCGCGTTG
>NW_028176915.1:0-2500 GCF_964030765.1 Micromesistius poutassou
CCTCTCTCCTATTGGCTGGAGCTACGACGGCCCCACCCCCGGCTGCCATCTCTATCGTAAGTCCGCCGAGCCGTGTTCGCAGGCACACACACGCACACACACACACACACTCACTCACTCACTCACTCACTCACTCACTCACTCACTCACTCACTTCACTCACTCACTCACTCACTCACTCACTCACTCACTCACTCACTCACTCACTCACTCACTCACGCACACACACACCTCATATGAATAGAGGGAGGTGCTGTACGTTATGGAGATGAACCAGCTTCACTGGCCTCGTCTCTGCTACACCGGCGACGTCTAGCTGCCTTTTGATCCCCTCAGCTGTTGTGCCGCCGTAGCGTACCATCCTGACGTGACTCACAGGACACGTCAACGTGCGGTGTCTCAGGAGCAGGGAGTGGTGTCCGGGTAGAGTCACACTGATTTTTATTTTGAAATTTTTTCAAATGCTTAATGGTCTCTCTCTCGCTCTCTCCCCCTCTCGCTCTCGCGCTCTCCCCTTCACTCTCATCACTCACTCTCTCTCTCTCTCCCCCTCTCCCTCACTCTCTCTGTCTCACTCTCTTCCTCTCCCTCACTTTCACTCCCTCACTTTCTCCCTCACTGTCTCACTCTCCCGCTCTCTCTTTCCCTCACTCTCCCCCTCACTCTCTCTCCTTCCCCTCCCCCTCCCTCTCTCCCTCCCTCCCTCCCTCACTCTTTCACCCCCTCGCTCTCTCTCCCTCCCCTCCCTCCCTCACTCTCTCTCTCTCTCCCCTCCCTCACTCTCTCTCTCTCCCTCCCCTCCCTCCTCCCCTCACACTCTCTCTCTCTCTCCTCTCCCTCCCTCACTCTCTCTCTCTCTCTCCCTCCCTCACTCTCTCTCTCTCTCTCTCTCTCTCCCTCCCTCCCTCCCCTCACTCTCTCTCTCTCTCTCCTCCCCCTCCCCCTCTCTGCAGCCTCAACGTGACGATCCGTAGCGACCGCCGCGGTACGTGCCGCGGGGACCCACCTGGTGCACGCCTGCGTGGGCTACTGCGAGTCCAGCGCCTTCCCTCCCGCTACTCGGTGCTGGCGGCGTCCAACTTCACCCACAACATCACCTCCACCTCGCGCTGCTGCACCATCAGCAAGGAGGCCAGGTGAGGGGAGGGACGGAGAGGGGGAGGAGAGGTGGGCAGAGGGGGAGGAGGGAGGGAGGGAAGGGGAGAGAGGGAGAGAGGGAGAGGGGGAGAGGGGGAGGGAGGGAGGGAGGGAACGGGAGAGGTGGAGAGAGGGAGAGAGGGAGAGGTGGGCAGAGGGGGAGGGAGGGATAGGAGAGAGGGGTGGGCAGAAACGGGGGGTTGAGGGATGGGGGAGAGGGGAGGAAAGAGGGAGGGAGGGATGGGGAGACAGAGACGGGGGAGAGCTGGAGATCAGGGGGGATGGGAGAGGAGTGGACAGAAGAGGGGGAGGGGGAGAGGGGGAGACGGGGGGAGAGAGCAAGGGGGGTTGTATGCAGGTATGTTAGTTTATGTATGTGTTTATGTATGTGTATGCCTCCCTTTAGGTCAAAGTTCGCCTGGATTGCCCGCGAGGTCGTCACCATGACGACATCAAAATCCTGACGGCGACGGCGTGTCGCTGCGACATGTGCCGCAAGTCTCGTTACTGACGCGCCAGCCGACCAATCAGAGCCCTCCTGTATTACCCCGCCCTCTCACTAAGAGGGACCAGGCCATTGGATGACAGGGGACGTGTCTGTTGCTGTTGTAAAGTTATTTAAATTAAACGGAAAGAAGGGGAAGGTAGAAACCGAGAGAAAGGTACTTTGTGTGTCTGTGTGTACGTATGAATGTATGTATGAATGCATGAGACCCTTTAAGACAAACTTGATTAACACAAGATCTGCGTTGCTTCGTCATCTGTCATATCGACCGGCTCACTGAGGCTCTGTTTGTGCGTCGTACATTTTTAATGTCCGTTAAATTTCTCTTTAAAGATTCCACTTTAAGGGCCCGAATGTTACACATCAACAACACGGTACACTGGACACTGAGCGTTCATGTTCACTACGTTGCTCTTCCATCATCGTCCATCGATGGCTGCGAGCAAAAGGCCTGGAAAGGAGATCCGTTTGTTGTCTCTCTACATCGTACAACAGAAATGTAACGAGGTACACACTCTTGGCAGTATTGTCCACGTTACATGACATTAATAAGCAATTTGATCAAATTCACACAATATCTGCATTGCTGTTTCATTCTTTCCGATAACCACTAAACACAAGTCACAACAGTTAAGAATGTAGAAACTTTATTATTTATATTTATGAATTTGAGCTTGGGACATTTTGTAAATACTGATCTCTGGGTGTCGCCAGATGTTGATGCACTGTATAAAGTCGTATTTCAATAAATGTGTTATTCTGAATCTTAAGTTGTGTGTTTGGTTTGTGTGCGTATTTGTGTTATTATTTTTTTTTAATAAAGTGGTGACGTCGTGGCCACCGCTGTAGATTGTTCCA
>NW_028176914.1:0-16781 GCF_964030765.1 Micromesistius poutassou
CCCATCAGAGGGGCCTAGCATCACAGTCAGACACCAGAGCCACGTGTCAGGGGGCGGCCCCGTCTACCGCTCTGTTTCTTTAGATGCTGCAGTACGGTTTTTGTTATGGTGAAGTGTCCCGGATATATTACTGTGTCTCTGTCCTGGACTCTTAGCTTCTATTTTTCTGGCTGGTCATGTTTGATACATGTTTTGATGCCGCTATCTGTCCCTGTATTAGTTATCGTTTTACTCTCATTGAGAAAAGTACAACTACCCATAAGCCAACACTGCCATGGCATCTCAATCCACCCTTCCCTCTGCGTCTATCTCCACCCAGCACTTTAGTCCCGGTTCTCTGCCTTTCTCTCCCTCCATTGGTGTTTCTCTCTCAGTTCTGCTGCCCATGTCAGTGCTGGGCTATGATAATAATGCCGTCAAGTAGTGCCTTATTGTTTGTGTTTGGACTACAGCTGCTGCTGTTGTTCCTTGAGGAGGGAGATCTGAATTCACAGTAGCGTCATCACAGAAAACGAAATGTTATTAGTCATTTAAAGAAATATTTTCCTCAAGGCTCCAAGGAAAGGTTATTAGTTCCAGTATGCATGCTGCCTAATACTCCAAATTGGTTTAATTCAGGATCCTCATAGTGTGTGCTAACTGGAACTGAAGTAGCGAGTGAAAAGGTTATTTATTTGCAGTTTCCTTGACAACTGCAGTAGGACATAACTGTGACATCCAGGTCTGGAAATGGCTAGAATGAATGAATGAGCTTTTACTGACTTAGCATGATAAATCATGTGAAATGAACTTCGGTGCTTAAATCTAGGCCTCTACTCATGAGAATATGAAAATGGAGGGAAGGTCAAAGGTCAAACAGGTCTAGACTCGCCAAACTCTGATCCAAGCTTGAGACTGAAGGGGTACATGTCAGCAGGGTCGAGAGGTGCCTGCTTACTCTGTAGCCGTTGTTTTATTAAGCCAAAGCCAGATGAGCCTCTGAGTGTATTTATTATTAGCTTTGTGTGTGAGTGCATCCATGTTAACCAGCATTGCTAGTACCAGTTGTAAAAACCAGTTGGTGAACAAAAACAGAAAAGGTGCCACCTGGTTTTCTCTATAAAAATGTTAATGAGAATATACTTGTACGGTTCAACGGAATATGTTTTTTCAAAAGGCATCTGGGAACATGGGCTTTGGCTTTGGTTGTGAGAGGTTGATTTTCTTCAGATAGTATTGTGTGTATCCTCCTAACGTATTGTTTGTTGTGTAACAGGTTGGTATTTCACTGGATGAATGAGGAATAAAGTCCTTTATGACCTCAGGTCCATCACTGTGTCTCTCCTTCTTAACTCCTTAACATCCACAACCTGGGTATAGTGGGGGAGGGAGGTCACGATGTGGCACAAAGGTGTTACTCAATATATTCAACTTGGGTCATATTCTTAACAGCCTCCACTAAATGTGCTTTCTGACCTTGTGATATAAAGGCAGTCAAGTCCTCAATTTTTCAAGTTTGACGCTAAGTGACTTTTCCTCCTGGTCCTTGAGGATGCCTGTAAACTCTGACACTGACATTGTTTTGTCCGGTCTTCCATAAAGAGAATCTCTAAAGTGGTAATAGGGAAACTGATCTTTTTTACAATCCTTTTTAGTTGTACATTATACCGCTGACTCACCAATAACCAGAACTTTGCACAAACTATGAGATTGTTGTGTAAAAAATAAAACATTAAAACAGATTATATAGTTTATATAGTCACCCAAAGTGCTATTTCACACAACATAGTTATACTAGCAACAATTATGGAAAGGAAAACCTATCAAAAATATAGTTCTTTAATATAAACTAACGTGACTATCCGTTATAATACAGAACATGTTAATAAGATAAACATGATGCAGTGTCAGTGAGTGTAACTCAGACCTATGTTTAGACTGAAGTGTAGTCTCGCACAGCGTTTGTTTGTGCCAAAAACCACCTCAGGCAATAAAATGAATAATAAATAATATATATAACGCATTCATAATGTGTAAACAAGAGGAATCAAGCACTCAAGTGTTACATTTTTTTTATTAAAAGCAACAATGTATAAAAAACAAAAACAAAAAAAATCACATTTAACCTGTAGGCCTAAAAATACACCAGGCCTGTGGAGGTTCAGACAATAGAAAAAGACTTTTCACTGTGGCCCCATCCTTCTTTACCGCTGGCACGGGACCGTAAGTCCAGTTAATAACCACATGAAGCCCGTCTAAGTAGCACGTTGACCCCTCCCAGCCCAACAGACACACCCCCCTGCCACGCCCAGGGCTGGGAGGGGGGACGGGCATGAATGAAAATATATATTGTTGTGCATTTCCTTATCGTCTGATTTGGGAGATACAGACCTGCCAACACAAATGCCAGCGTCGACATATAGACCACAATGACAAGATCCATTTATGAGGCGAGCGCTTTAACCAAGGCTTGAAGGAATCCCCGTCTGTGACGATAAAAAACGATACGATACACAAAACATGTGTCACTGGTGGTGAACACTGACCGGTTTAAAGGGCCCCTATTTCACCCTCAGAGGTCATGTGGACGGAATCGCAAGAGGGCGTGTCCCAGCCAGGTTGGGACACGCCCACAGGGGATTTCCCAAGAGCAAGAGATTTAGAAGTGTCTCGGAATTGGAACAGATTCGCTTAGAGGCCGCCTTGGCTCAGTTTTGGTTCCAAACCCTATCTTGGCGAGAGCGGATCTGTTCCCCCCGGCTAGCGTTCAGAACCAAGATGGCCTCTAGGTGGCCGCGGGCCGACGGCGCGTCCACATGACGTCTGGCACTCTGACAGGGGCCCTTTCAGAGTGTCTTCACAGGTTGTCGTAGGAGGATGATGGATGGATTGAGCGAGGGAGCGAGTGGGAGGGTGGGGGGTGGAGGAGTGTCCGTCCGGCCGTCCGTCCGTCCGTCCTGGGTCAGATCTCCACGTCGCTCTCTTTGTCGTTGTCGTGGTCGCCGTCATAGAACTCGTTGGCGGCCTCGGGTCTGGGGGGACAGGCGGGGGGGGGGGAGGTGAGGACACAGCTGGGACCTCTGGACGTTTCTCTCTCAGCTCAACTAACTGCAACGAATCACTAGCGATACCAGAACATTCATTCATTTAACGCAGCAAGCAGACCATGCCTTTTCCAGATTATGTTTTTGAATTTTCAGGTCCAATAGAGACTTCAGCCCTTTAGGAAGTAGGGATGGTTATTATACTACAGTTGTATAATACAAATATCAACCAAAATTCTCGTTATATTCGCTTTGGGCTTAATACCTTTGAAACTCCATTCTAGTATAGTATAGTATATGTTTAGTATATACCATATAAGTATGGTGTAGTAAAGTATAGTAGTTTATTATGGTATGGTATAGTATAGTCTAGTCTAGTATAGTATAATACGGTATAGTGTAGTATGGTATATTATAGTATAATATAGTATAGTATAGTATAATATAGTATAGTGTCGTAGAGTATAGTGTAGTACAGTGTAGTGTAGTGTAGTACAGTACAGTGTAGGTGTGTGTAGTATAGTGTAATGTAGTACAGTATAGTGTAGTATAGTACAGTATAGTGTAGTGCGGTACAGTGTAGGTGTGTGTAGTGTAGTATAGTATAATATAGTATAGTGTAATATAGTATAGTGTAGTACAGTACAGTGTAGTACAGTATAGTGTAGTGCAGTACAGTGTAGGTGTGTGTAGTATAGTACAGTGTAGTGTAGTACAGTACAGTGTAGGTGTGTGTAGTATAGTATAGTGTAGTGTAGTATAGTATAGTACAGTACAGTGTAGTGTAGTACAGTACAGTGTAGTACAGTATAGTGTAGTGCAGTACAGTGTAGGTGTGTGTAGTATAGTACAGTGTAGTGTAGTAGAGTACAGTGTAGGTGTGTGTAGTACAGTATAGTGTAGTGCAGTACAGTACAGTGTAGGTGTGTGTAGTATAGTACAGTGTAGTACAGTGTAGGTGTGTGTAGTACAGTACAGTGTAGTGTAGTACAGTACAGTGTAGGTGTGTGTAGTACAGTACAGTGTAGTGTAGTACAGTACAGTGTAGGTGTGTGTAGTATAGTACAGTGTAGTACAGTGTAGGTGTGTGTAGTACAGTACAGTGTAGTGTAGTATAGTATAGTACAGTACAGTGTAGGTGTGTGTAGTACAGTACAGTGTAGTGTAGTACAGTACAGTGTAGGTGTGTGTAGTATAGTACAGTGTAGTACAGTGTAGGTGTGTGTAGTACAGTACAGTGTAGTGTAGTACAGTACAGTGTAGGTGTGTGTAGTACAGTACAGTGTAGTGTAGTACAGTACAGTGTAGTGTAGTACAGTACAGTGTAGGTGTGTAGTACAGTACAGTGTAGTGTAGTACAGTACAGTGTAGGTGTGTAGTACAGTACAGTGTAGTGTAGTACAGTACAGTGTGTGTACCTGCTGTAGCCGTCCTCAGCGCCCCTCTCGTCGGGGTCGGGCTCGTCCGTGCGGTCGTAGCTCAGCAGGTCGTTGGGGACGTCGTGGATCTGCACGCTGGGGGCGTGGTTCAGCATCTTCAGGTTCTCAAACACCGTCTGCCGGATCTGCTCCAGGTACTGGGGGACCCCACACACACACACACACACACACACGCACAATGTAATTTGTGTGTTCTTTAGGCTCAATGCATATTTTGTGTTATCATTTGTCTTGTAACAGCTTTTGAAACGGAAAGATGGAAAGATGGAAACGCTACACACTAACAGGGGGAACCACTCAGACATTTGTTGTACACGGGGAATGGGTTAACCTAGTGATTGTTAGTGCTTGGCACTTGGTTCTATGAACATCCTTACTGTACCGACAGCGATATATTGTTGTTTCTCTTACTTCTGACAAATGTACTTATTGTAAGTGGCTGTGGATAAAGGCGTCTGCTGAAGGCCCTGAATGTAAATGTAGACGGCAAACACACAGAGGCGTTGAGTTTCAACGAGGCCGCGTGTCCGTTTCAGAAGGGGTTTCCCAGGGTGAGAGGGCGTCTTCGTGGTTACCTGTCGTGTGTTCTGGTTCTCTATCCTGGTGCTGACGTCCGGGTGCAGGGTGAAGTCTGGAGCAAAGTACTCAAAGTACTCTGGTGGAGAAGAGGGAGCACATTTGAAAGGGCATTACATTAGTTTGGTAGCGGTATGAGGAGACGTAAATGTTCAAACTAAGGTATTACAAAAAACGTGTATTATCCAATAAACTATATCCTAAAAAAGCGAATTAAGCAAATGTATTGGATATCCCGTCGGTAGTCGGTTGATAGACTATCGTCATTGGTCAGCTGCGTTTGAAGGGAGGGGCTTGGCGATAGGTCTGAAACTCACCGCTATACGGCAACTCGTCACTGATGGGCTCATCGACCAGCAGCGACGTCTCGTAGGTCCTGGAAGGCGCCAGAACAACAAGGCGTTAGAAATCTCACCGCGTGATTAGACACCGTCACCGTCACCGTCACCGTCACGTGACTGTGGTCACTGGGAAACGTGTGTGTGCGTGCGTGTGCGTGTGTGTGCGTGGGGTCACGGACAGTACCCACCAGCAGCGAGCTACGTTCCTGACGGTGTAGCCTCCACCACCGAGCACCAACAGAGGAATGGTAAAGCTCTTCACAAACTCCACACACTCGCTGTGGAGGAAAGGCAAGGCAACTTGATTTATAAAGCACTTTTCATACACTTCTCAAAGTGCTCCACATACAATAAAATGAAACAATAAAATAGCTAAGTCATAGAAAACAAACGCAATGTTTAAAAATGCAGTGTAGAAAGTGCAATGTATTTCAGATTTATCAGAAAGCTAAAGCACACATAAAAGTCTTCAGTCTTGTTTTAAAAGTGGTCAGAGTTGGGGCAAGAATTTAATTCTCAGGGACTTTATTTCAGCTATTTGTTGCATAGAAACTAAATCCTAAATCCCATATTTCGTGTTAACTTCGGGATAACAGATTGGTCTTATTAATCTAGAAGGCTTATGCAGTGGAAGTATATCACTTCCACTACACACGCGTGGGTTAACAAACACACGCGTGGTTTAACTAACACACACGTGTGGGTTAACAGACACACGTATGGGTTAACAATCGTCATGAGAGCATGGTGAGGCATTGCCTTAATGCTTACCAACACATTCAGTCACTAGGAGCTCAATATAACATGTACACATGGGGGCAGTAGCCCAGGAGGTAGAGCTGGTCGGCTGGTAACCTGGTTGCTAGTTTGATCCCCGGCTCCTCCTAGTTTGTCAGGTGTCCACCTCACCCTGACTGCTCCCGACGGGCTGGCTGTCGCCCTGCGTGTTTGACTCCGCCGTCGGTGTGTGAATTGTGTATTAATGGTTGTATGCCGCTTTGGATAAACTCGTCGGCTAAATGCTCTAAATGTACATGTTATGGACGGATTATGAGGAACTGAGGGAGGTTTGTGTGATCAGGTGAAAGCGACATCTTACCCATGTCCTCGTATACTGAGGTTGAAGCAGCCCAGGCGATCACAGCCCAGAGAATCTGCTCCACACTGGAAGAGAGGTCCCACAGCATACGTTTACTAGATGAATTATTAATAATGAATTCATAATATCCCTAACTTTTAATCCCCCAAAAATAAAATAAAGACGGTCCCTTTAAAATAACCGATTGGATTTTCTATACCTACGAAGGCCGGATCAAATCTATTCGAAATTATGCTTTTCAACCTGCCATGATGAATATATATATACTGATGTAAAGCTATTTTCACAAGCAGGGCATGGAAGAAGCCCCACAGCAGGAACCTCCACAAGAGCCGAGTGGTGAACAGAACGGCAGAACGAGACCAGACACTGTAAATTAGGTTAATTCGGCCCCTGGCACTTTGCATGCAGAGCCAATACGGCCTCAGTAGTCATCACAGTGCGCAGCACACCAAGGTAAAAAGAAGCAGTGTTTGAGTGTGGTATTGACTTACCTGCAGAACTATGCATGTGGGTTGGTAGAAATCTACAACCTGCTTGATGACCGGCTGGAACAGTTGCCTGTAGCCTAGTGGACAAACAAACACATCACAGATATAGAGCCACGCCTGCATATGAAGAAAAAAGCATTATAATTCAGGGTTAAATAAAATCTAAATCCAATTCTCTCTGACGACAGCTATATGGTAACACCACTGATTAAAGGGTCAGACCTGACACTTGTTTGTCCAGTGTCACTTATTGTCCAGTGTGGTTTTTTTGTGCTTTTAATTGTTTTGGTTTTATTTGTTTGTTAGTTTTAAAACTAGATAGTTGAATTGTAGAGCACTTTGGTCAACTGTTGTTGTTTTTAAAGGGCTCTAAAATAAACTTGAACTTAACAGATGCTGCTGGATACAGTGGTGTGGAGGGAAAGTGAAAGTGAAAGTGAAAGCTGAAGCACAGAAGCTGGGGGAGGAGGGGACTCACTCTGGTCGTCGATGCCGTCTCGGAGGGGGACGTTGAGGCAGTAGTAGCGGCCGCTCTCGGCGCCCACCTCGTACATGTCACCTGATCAACCGCATGACGCAACACACGTTAATACATACGCACAACACCACAGGCTCAGTAGACATTTTCAAATGATCATCAGGAAGATATTTTCTTTATGAAAAGGATGAATGAAAAAAAAAAAAAAAAATGGAGCCAAAAAAAAAATATATATACATGTTTTTTAAATTTTCACAAAAGATTCTTGATCAATCTGCAACATAGTCAAGGTTCGTCCAAAGTTAAATAGCAATGTTGTTAGTTAATATTTGCCATTTGAAGGCGGGGACATACCTGTCCCGGGGAAGAAGTAGTTCCCGTACTTGTGGAAGGACACGGTCATGACGCGGTCGGTTAGGTAAAAGGCTTCCTGCACGCCGTCGCCATGGTGAATGTCTATGTCTATGTAGAGCACCCTAGGGTGGTACCTACAACACGTGCAGACAGACACAATGTTATCACCCCCACACTTAAATAAAACCATTATATTACACATTCTCTCACGTTCTCACTTAATGACCTTAAACACATCTTCATCAAGACACACACACACAACAGAGGCTAACAGTTCCTCAACAACACGCCCACGTACTTGAGTAACTCCAGGATGCTGATGACGATGTCGTTGACGTAGCAAAACCCTGAAGCCTGAAAGTAAAAACGGGAACATTTTGATACCTTGATACGGCAAAGTGCCTGGCAGGTCAGAAGGAAGACCAGAGGGAGGACTTACCTCAAACTTCTTAGCATGATGCAGCCCCCCCGCCCAGTTGATGGCAATGTCACAGATCTGAAGAATAACGAGACAGGAAAACATGGTGAAAACATGCCCCTGAATCCTTGTTGTAATTTCAAGTGAATTTGCAGGATGGATGGAGGACTGGCTCTGAACCTTGACTTCCATTGCGGACCATGGACATATCTGATCACATTAACCGTATCTGAGCTCTGACGATTGAGGATGTGCTATTTCAGTCAACAGATTAAAATCCGGTATCCCAGACATTTGCCACAGGTCCGATTTGGTCATGCAGCAATTTCATTTGTTGTTTGCCTAATAAGGATTGTATGCATTGAGTGTCAACACATGAAAGTTTCTTTGCATAAATGTGTCTGCTAAACTAATACATGCAAAAGGCTGGGTTAGCTCAACTCAAGCATTACAAGCTGTAGAAGTCATTAAGTGAGATGGAAGATCTTTGGAAGAAGGAGAGTTTTACCTTGTGGTTGAGCTGCGTAGCTCCTTGTAATGATGCTCCTGTGTATCTGGAACAGAACTCAAAGAGCCCTGGAAATACAGGACTACACACACACACACACACACACACACACACACACACACACACACACACACACACACACACACACACACACACACACACACACACACACACACACACACACACACACACACACACACACACACACAAATGTGAAGTGTGATATCCTATGACAATTTACAAACCGCTTGTAGGCACTTGCGAATTATAAAAATGGCAAATCGTGAATAAAAAATGAATGTTAAATGTTGAGACTGAAGGAACGGGCGTACCAGTCGTCCCCGACGTTGAAGGTGTTCAGGCTCTTGGTGAAGCCCTGCATGTTGTTGGGGCTGACCTTCTGCAGGAAGTCGATGTAGTCCTCTGAGTGGAAGCGGCACATGTCGTGTTGAGAGGCCTTGTAGGGCTTGAACACCTGGGAACCAAGACGCAATGAATGAACGCATGGTCTGACTGTTACCCCCTTATACAAGACAATTACACACCCGTTGATAGCTACGATTATAAGAAGTGATTAACTATCTATGTGTGAGATGTGACTATAATGCACCAACAATTTCTACACCAAAATCTACTAAATGCTACTGTTCTGATTCTCATATCTACTAGATACTCTGCACTATATCCATTGTGATATGCTTTCATTTATTTTAGCCTGACTTTTTTTCACTTTTCTTGATCAAAGCATCATCTTTGGCAAAAGCATCATCATCATCTTCAAACGTCCAAATGGACGTGTGAATGCTGTGTGTATTGTATACGTCTGTCATTACGGTCCCAGTGTGGACAAAGACGGACCCTACTGATTCAAGCCGCTGAGTGACAGCGGCTTGAATATTCAAAACTAAAATAAATATTTTTTGATGACGTAGTTAAGGCAGGCGTGTGTTGCTTAGCGGTAAAGCTGTAAAGTGCTGTGGGAAACCATGCTCACCATCATCTTCTTGTAGAGGCCATAGTGCAGCACCAGGCTGTGGGTCAGGGACAGGCGGTGGGGCTTCATGGGGTGGCCAGCACCTAGCAGGGGCCACAGGTTTCACCGTTGACATGCGCTTCAGCTCACTTAGCTAACTGTCTACATTCTACAGACACTTTTAACACATACTGATCAGTGCATGGACCCAACCATCACGTGATCATGATACATTATCATTCATAAGGTATTGTTTCAGAAATTAACAACCAACGTTACATTATTACCTCACTGTTCTTGGATTATGACTGAAATCCTACATTGTTTCAGGTTATAACATATAACACAATAATAATTTAATTATTTAATACAAATAATAACATCCGAATTGTGACTGTAGCCCGCTCTTATCCACCAGAGCGGAAACTTGATTTTTTTTTTTACAAAACTATAGCCAGAAATGACGTCATACCAGTCAAATAGATATTCGGTCACTGTTACGAAATATTATCCCGCCAGACTATGATATAAATAAATCAATGCTCATTACATATTAGAATGGGTTAGGCAGGGAATGAGCCATATTTGAAACTCAAACGTGAAGGTTTATCGACATTTTGAATGAATGCACCATTAATCACCACATATCGGCTCATTGGTAAAGTAAGTAGACTCAAATGATGATAAAACGCAGAACATGTTGAACATCCCCAATGCACAGATCACACACATCTCTGCAGTTCACGATCACTCACCATAGTGGAAGTTACCGACGTCCGGGTCGTAGAAATAAGCCGTGCGGTTGGACATTTTCAAACGATTCCTTTGATGTTATAATATGAATTAATGTGTACAGTTTCTGCAGCTCAGAATACCTCAGTTCATTTAGCACGGAGCCGCCATTGTAAACACCAAACACGTCATCAGAAGGCAACGGCGCTTGTATTACGGGGCGCTCAGGGAAGACGTCATCAGAAGGCAACGGCTAGTATTACGGAGACACACAGAAGTCAGAAGGGAGAAAGTGTACACACAATAATAATCCCTTTAATTTAATTTGACGTTGAAGTATAGATATCATTATTTTATTATTATTATTATTAGATGATTGATTATTATTTTATAAAGATGTATTTTTGCTCATTGTTTATTCTTTGTTTAATATATATTATTAATTATTTTTGTTTAATTTAATTAAATGTAACTTTTTTTTACATTTTGAGGGTCCTGACGATCTATTGATCCAAACTCCAGTCCAGTTGACGGCAGTGATACACAGATTAAATATGTGTAAACTCAAAGAAGAAGAGGAAACCGAAGAAAACAAAGTAGACCTGAGACAGCGGAAGGAGGGATGTGTGTGTGTGTGTGTGTGTGTGTGTGTGTGTGTGTGTGTGTGTGTGTGTGTGTGTGTGTGGTTGTGTGTGTGTGTGTGTGTGTGTGTGTGTGTGTGTGTGTGTGTGTGTGTGTGAACCCTAGAGGGATGATGTTGATTTATGATGCTCTATAGAGTTATGCCCTCAGCTGTTATTATATTCACTTGATTTATGCTTTATTGATTTTACATTAAACCTCTCTGGTTAAAATGTCATTCGACTGATAGTCGTTCGACTTATATTTGTGAGCCGGCCACAATTGTTCTATTGATGCAATATATTAGGAAAAATGGCATTAACATTTAGAGATTTTAAATTTATAATTACACTGGTTAATATTTGTGAGATCGAAGTCAATCAGGCATTTTAGACATAAGTCACTTATTTTAAGGTTATTTTTGGTGGCATTTATTCTGACAGATGTTCACACACTGGATGAATATCAAAACAAACGTTCTTTCCCTCTGCTCATTGAGCTCATTGAACTCAGTGAGTCTGTATGTTGCCTGCCCTCACCCCCTCCCTCACCCCCTCCCTCACCCCTCCCTCACCCCCTCCCTCACCCGGATCCTGTGCTTCTCTGCCCTCTGGCAGGTCGGATGACTTCATGTCCTCCTGGTGTTATGGCTGGCAGTGAGTTCATCACAGGTGAGAGAGAGAGAGAGAGAGAGAGAGAGAGAGAGAAGGGGGAGAGAGGGAGGGTGAGAGACTGAAAGAGAAAGAGAGAGGGAGGGAGAGAGAAAGCGAGAGAGCATGAATGACAGACAGCTCTGACGCAAAGCTGAAAGACAGATGAGTCCTGCTCCATTTACTCACACGGAACCACACTGTCTTTAAACAGGAATTTATCCCCAAACACACCCAGTGAACCATACCCTGCTCACCAAACGCAACGCTTCAATCCCATCATGCATGTTACCCAGAAGTACTTGCACACGCACAACCTACTTCATAGCTATAGATGGACACTTGAACACAGCATGAGGCCAATATTCACATCTGCATAGCTATGACTCTGTGTGTGTGTGTGTGTGTGTGTGTGTGTGTGTTTGTGTGTCTCCCATACCATATGTGTTTTGGCCCCGGGGTCCAGCAAGTTTTGTTCTGATCTGTCTGTGCCCGTCTGATGAAACAATCTCCTAATCTCCTCTCCTGCCATCGCAAACACATGCACACGTATACTACCCCCCCCCCCCCCCCCCCCCCTCTCTCTTTTTCATCTACCCAACCTGGGGTTTCTCTCTGTTATACAGATGAACACAGGGAGCCATTTCTAGAAGGAGGTTTCGTATGACATATTACTGACATACCTGTATGCATACTTTTATAATGATCCATTAAGTTGTCAGAACAACACAGACACACACACACACGCATACTCATACACACACACACACACACACGCACACACACATACACACGTGTATACACACTTGTACACACACACACACACACACACACACACACAAACGCACCCACACGTGTACACACACTTGTACACACACACATACTCACTCACACATACACACACACACACACACACACACTCACACACCACACACCACACACACACACACACACACACACACACACACACACACACACACACACGTGTGTGTACACACACACACACACACACATACACAGACACACACACACACACAAACACACAAACACATACTCTCACTCTCTAAGAGAAAACCTATGAATTCTCATTGCATCATATTTCCTTGTCCTATCATCTTTTCTGTTCTGCTGAAGTCATATCCGATTCAATGAATTATAATCTACTGCCATGTCAACTCAATGATGCCTACTGTACATAGATACGTTTATCCAAAGTCGTTCAGGGGTGAGGCTAAGAAAAACCAAAGCAACATTCTTTATTGCAGCAACTACCAAACTGCTACCAAATATAATATATAGTTTTCAAAAAAGGTTGGAATATCTACAGGAATCAGTTCAGAAGTGGTTGGTATATAAATATTTTCTTATTTGTATTTTTGTATAGCAACCATAGGATATGTCGCAATTCAACACAAAACCATAACAAAAAGTAGTCAGTTGATAGAAGTGCAGCTCAAGTCAATCCAACACATAAATCTTCCAGAATGTTCATGCAACAGAAACATATGTCTCCAATAAAGCCATACGTGACCATAGAGAAGCATATGGAGTGTTATGTGTTCTGTGCATAACAACAAACCAACGCTAAGGAAATGTCATCGTTGGTAGAGGGCTATGATTGGTGGGCTCTGTCAGCCAATGTGGTTGTTTATCAAAAACACCACCAGCTTTACAGCAATGACACATATCTTCTTTTGGCTAACGCCAATGTCCAGGATTTTAGCATGAGCGAACAGATATCTTTGACAAGTTGTCAGGTTAACACTGACTGTTAAATGTTATATTCTGTGTGAGAGTCTTTAATCTTTTGCCTTTTGCTCCAAGAAATGGCTTTTGTCCACCCCTGAAATTCCACATGTTTTCCGAGAACCAACGGTTCCTTTATTGGGGCCTGGTTTGTGGTGGAAGGAATGTCACAACCATAGCAAGATCCACTCCTCTCTTGTATTGTTCTACATCTCAGGGTTCTCTGTACTGTGTACTTGAGTTATGAATGGCCGACTTCAATCCAAACCACAAAGGCAATCAATCAGAGTCAATAATTCCATTACTTCATGCATTACAAAGCATGGTGGCCATACAACGTCCATTAGGGTTATTAGATATTTGCAGAACAGTGTAAATCTGAAACAGGGCCCCTTTGCATATGACCTTTCAACAAAAATCAACCATATCACTCATCCCCCATGTGCGTATAATATACAATCTGTAATATTGTTCTATTATTAACGGAAAGCACATTGAGATGAGTTCCAGAATCCCAATATCATCCGATTGATCACTTTGTAGTAACAGAATATAGCAACACCTAGAAAATGGAAAACAATAACATTTTATGGTCCATCGGTTGATGGAAACTTGGCTTCCAAAGCCGGTGCTTCAGAGGAGAGGAGCAGGCCTGCGTGACAAGAGCTTTCAGAGGAGGGAGATAGGAGAGAGAGAGAAAGATGGAGAAAGATAGAGAGAGAGGGCGAGAGAAAGTGACAGAGAGAGAGAGAGAGAGAGGTGCACAGGTGTTTGTCTTTTCTTGCACCATCACAGCTCACATACTGACACAGCTGCGTTGAAGAATCCATGAACGGCAAAAAAAGAGTGAGAGCAGCAAAAAAAGAGTGACAAAACCATACATTGAGACATTATAAAATATTTAAGGTAGTGTGTGAAGGGGACTGTGTACTTTACGTCAGAAATAACTCTTTTAGGACCTACATTATTTTATTATATTCTATTTTATTCTATTTAATAGCAAAAATAAAAAAACATGTATTTTAATTGTGCTGAGCATATGTTGTTTATTTACAATATTTAATTAGTTCAATGCTCTACTTTCATGCTTTCGTGCTTTTCGTGCTTACTGCAGTAGGGCGTTTAAAAGTTAAAAAATAAAAAAGTATAGTTTTCTTTGTGAGGATTTGACTCATGGAGTATGTACTCCAGTATTGTACAATAAAAAACAGTTTGTGGCAATGTTTTGATCAGTAATGTAATAATCTGCATGTTAGGGTGGCTCCGAGCCCGGGGAATGCGTAGCGACATGAACAGCTCATTGCCCTGGACCAAGCAGCTCTAAACATTTACAGAAATACATCCCATAATGCGCTCGCTACATCAAACAAAAATGCTTTTTCTGTGGCCTATTTATTTAGCCGGAACAGGATTGAGGACGATAATGAGCAGAGAAGCAGACCACCCACGGTCAGAGCGCTAGAAAGCTGCGTTGGCTGTGTTGTTGTTTTTTAAAAGCCTGATAAATAGCAAAGAAATTAACCCAGAAAATAACCGTAACAACACTTAAGTCTACTAATCCGACTGCTAAGGTTAGAATGGACCTCCTCCTTCACCATGGATACTGTAAACCGCAAAGCAAGAGCTGCAATTATCAGACCAGATCCTTTCTTCTCAATGAATGGAGGTCTCATAAAAGGGTACGGAAGCAGAGAAAGAGAGATATGAGTTGAGAGATTATTAAGGATTGAAAATGATGGAGGGGAAATACATGGGAATGAGCTGTGGGGGGGGGGGGGTGCAGACAGAGTTAGAATAAATAGAAGCTGAACCACGCTAAGCAGAATGGGCTTAGCCTGTTATTAACTCTTACGAAAGAGGCGGTAAGGGTTGGTAAAAAAAAAAAAAGACACTAAGAGAGAGAATTCTGCCTAAGCTAGAGCAAATATTCAAAACAAATGGTGTCGGTTTAAGATGAATTATACAGATGTGCTTTAAAGTTTTGAATCAAACGAAAGCCAAAATGCCCACAAGGCCCCCAAAGCAACGCGCCATGCACACTTGCACCTGGATGTTATGAACATGAGGACTCTTGCCTTCCTTTACCCTGCAGCATGTATGACAACGGATGTTGTTGGAGTGATATATCTGCCCTCGTAGTATTTCATCAGGTTTTGATTGGATTGCCTTAAAGTATAATAGCAAGCCCTTAGATCCAGATGCTTATTCATTTAAGAGGCTATTCAAATGTCTTGCTTGATTATTCTGGCCTCAAAGGCGAGAGGAGGACAGAGCGATAGAGAGAGACACACACACACACACATGAGTTAACTCAGTTCTCAGGCGGAGTTGTGGTTGAGGCATGCTTCCTCCTGTAAATGTGTATAAACATGCAGGCTATATGTTTGCTGAAGAGGATTTGAGGCACTAATATATGCAGAAAATGTAATGAGTTGACTTGACCTGTGTGTGTGTGTGTGTGTGTGTGTGTGTGTGTGTGTGTGTGTGTGTGTGTGCGTGTGTGTGTGTGTATGTGTGTGTGTAACTGTGTGGTGTGTGTGTGTGTGTGTGTGTGTATGCATGTGTGCATTCATGTGTGTGTGTTGGAAGGAGATAGGCTGAGGTATGCAAGGGACTGGTTTAATGCCAGTGGTTTTTTGGCCCCTCGACTGGCACCAGTCATCATCAGCACTGAGATGAACCGATGACAAGCATGTGTGTCTTTGTGTGTGTGTGTGTGTGTGTGTGTGTGTGTGTGTGTGTGTGTGTGTGTGTGAGAAAGTGAGGTAAGTGTGTGTGACTCTGTAAATGGAGGTGACAAGATGGAGGCGTGGACTGATGTAAATCTGACAGGAGCAGAGAAGTGCATTAGACGAAGAATGTTGCATCTGCTTTCATCTGACATTTCTCTGAAGACTTTTTTTTGGCGGTATGATAAGCCTTTTATTAATACCTGCATAATAAATACCGCGTCTCCTAGATTCTATAGCTGCTCAAAGTCATACAATTTCATGTAATTATCCCTTCAGGTTAGTCTCTAGCAGACGCTTTGGGAGTCTTAAAGTAAAGTATATAATCATCATGTGTAAAGAGACAGAGGTTTGAAATAACACACATTTAATTTCACAAAAACAATTCAATTCACCCTAGCAACTCTCAAACCCAATTTGTCCTGCCTGTTTGACGGACGAGGGGATTTAGGGATTGGAAGTGTCAGCGAGGGACCGCAGGGTCTGGCAACAGGTAGGCTGTATCATGCATTTGAATGCTCCGCTGTGATTGGCCGAGATGAATTCAATGTATTCAATGTAAGCATGCTGGGTAAATGAACTGAAATGACAAAGTTTATCGAG
>NW_028176913.1:0-15385 GCF_964030765.1 Micromesistius poutassou
ATTGCATCTTAGTTATATCACGTAACTACGTAACTAACATAGGAGCAGGATTACTACAAGGAAGTATTTATTACGTTACGTTAGTTGAAGTTATTCAATGTTTGTCATCCATCCTCTCTCTCTCTCTCTCTCTCTCTCTCTCTCTCTCTCTCTCTCTCTCTCTCTCTCTCTCTCTCTCCTCTCTCTCTCTCTCTCTCTCTCTCTCTCTCTCTCTCCCTCACTTGTTTTGTATTGATTGCATCTTAGTTATATCACGTAACTAACATAGGAGCAGGCTTACTACAAAGAAGCATTCAGTAATTTTAGTTTGAAGTTTATTCAATGTTTGTCATCCATTCTCTCTCTCTCTCTCTCTCTCTCTCTCTCTCTCTCTCTCTCTCTCTCTAACAGATGTCAGAGGTCGAAGTTGTCTCAAGTCAGGTGAGATCAATGCTGCAATATTTGTTTAGCAGAACAGTTGGTCAACTGATATTGGCTTTATTTCGTGTTTTATCTTTAGAAAAAATGTGGTAGGCTAATATTTGGTGATATTACGTCATTTAGTTTACTTAAACATTTATTTTGGAAGTAATGACTCAGTATTCCTCATTTATGTTTTACTCTTATAATAATTACAATATGTCATAATATTATAATGTCAATACTATACGACATTAACAAAACAGACAAAAACAAAACAGACATTACAAAAATACTCGTGAACAATTCACACATCGCACATTTCAACGACACAATCTCAGTCCGCCTCATCAGCACCACAACATCCCCCACCCCCCGTTTTGACACCTGTCACTCACATCCAACACATCGACCCTATCCTCATCCTCTGACCTCTGACCTCTGACCTTTGACCTTTGACCCCCTCAGAGTGCCATGGGGCGGGTCTCCAGCCTCCCCCTGGTGAGCTCCACCTACAGCCTGGTCCTCAGCGCGTACTGCTCCACCCGGGACCACCACCCCGTCCTCGCCTCCGTCTGCCACGCCGCCGAGCGGGGGGTCCTGGCCCTTACCTCCGTCGCCATGACGACCGCCCAGCCCCTCATCGGCAGGCTGGA
Organism: Micromesistius poutassou; assembly: GCF_964030765.1. Lineage (NCBI taxonomy): Eukaryota > Metazoa > Chordata > Actinopteri > Gadiformes > Gadidae > Micromesistius > Micromesistius poutassou. The sequence continues at coordinate 1,056 of NW_028176913.1, forward strand.
GCCCCAGCGTAAGCGGAGAACCCCCCCCCCCCCCCCCCCCCGGCTGATTATCCCAACGCGTTTGTTGGAATGATCTGGAAACTGGAACGTTTGACGAAACCAGAAAGCTCAACACTGGGAACGTGATCCTTATGACCTCTCACCCAGTTCCCAATAGAGCTTAGTCACTCGTTATGAAATGCGTCCGTCTGTTAATGAAGTGAAAGTCAGTGTTACATTCACATTTATATTGAGGGCGTTTAGCAGACACTTTTATCCAAAGCGACTTACAATGTGTACATTTGTCAGAGGAAAGCGAAACAACAATATATCACTGTCGGTACAGTGAGGATGTGCCAGGCACGTACACAACAAAGCTTTATGTATAGCAAAGTTGTTCCCCGTCCACTGCACCCTTAACACAGGGTCGTTCTGGGCAGTTAAACGATGACAGCGTTGTCTAGAACGATCCTGCCGTTAAACAGCCTAGTGAAGTGCAGTGAAGTGAAGTGAAGTGAACACATTAAGATATTTCCTCTCTATAGAACAGTGGGTTTGGCTCGGACCTTGTGACCCACACACACACTGTTTATTTTATAGAACAGTGGGTTTAGCTCGGACCTTGTGACCCACACACACACTGTTTCTCTTCTGCACACAGTTGCCATTGCCAACCAGCTGGCCTGCAAAGGTCTGGACCAGATTGAGAAGACCCTGCCAATACTTCAGCAGCCTTCTGATCAGGTAGGCAAACAGTGACATCGGACCACAGACGGACCGTCACGATTGGCTCATCTCGCCCATGACCCCCGACCCCGCCAAGCTTTCACAATGATGGAGTTGGCAGACGCCGTGATGTTTAAACGGGGCTGATCTGGACCTGGGTGGTGCAGCCTTGATCTCTGCACAGATGGTCAAGTGTTGAAATCATCAGGACAGAAAAGGGAGGAGTTGTACTGAATTTAAACCAATTCAATGAAGCTTTTATGTAGAATATGGATCAGATGCGCTAATGCATTCACTCATGCTCAGCAGTGAGGGGGACAATCGCAGATCTCAAACTATGCAGGAGGATCCATGTACTTGGTCAAAAGGTGAATTATCCCAAGATCTATGTCAAATGTATAACGTATGACATATGGAGTTGCATGATGGTTGACACATGACAGCTGACATGACATGGACCATCCATGAACATTAGAAGTATCTTATGAGGTCAAACTGCAAACTGCAAGTATGACCAGCAGATCATCCACCTCACACCATGGAACCGTTCCAAAGCCCTGACTCAACCTCAGGGTCAAAGTTCATCTGGCTGCCACACTGGTGCTAATCAGTCTCTCTCTCTCTCTCTCTCTCTCTCTCTCTCTCTCTCGTTCTCGTTCTCTCTCTCAACAGATCGTGTCCAACGCCACCGGGGCTGTGACGGTTGCCAGGGAGACGGTGTCAGGCCATCTGAGGGGCGCGGTGGACCGTACCAAAGCGGTTGTCAGCGGGGGGGTGGACAAGGCCCTGAGCACCTCTGAGGACCTGATGGAGCACTACCTCCCGCCCGGGCCCGAGGAGACGGGTGAGCTGACCCTCCCACTATGATACAGACTAATGCTTATCAATGCTGATACAACCATTCTTTATGTTGTGTTAGCATTTATATAGCATGTATATGCTAATATATTAGCATATTTGCTTATATATATATATTATAGAATATATATGCTTATATATATATTAGCATACATATATGCAAATATATATTATTGCATATATACTAGCATATCTATGTATTCCTTTTTGTTTAATTTTTTGGTAAAAATGAAAACAAATGTATGAATAAGTAGTTTTTTTAGGTGTTGTATTTCCACACCCGTACACCACAGTGGACCCTTATGCTAAAACCGACTCTGCAAAGCAAACCGTGAACCGGATGTTGCGTTCCGGATCAGCAGTTTAAAAAGAGAACATCTCAGACAGCGCTTTGCTTGTGAGGCAGCGTGAGCTAACCGCTAACACCCATCACATGCGTCCCGCCGCCCCCCCCCCCCCCGGCTAGGCGGCGTGTTAATCCGTTCCTCGGAACCAGCAACCTTTGTTGTTGCTCAGACCCAAGTTAAACGAAGGAGCTAGGGAACGCGCCTGTAACCCCCGAATCCCTCCGCTGTGTTCCAGAGCTGGAGAGCGGGCCGACCGAGGGGCCGGAGGGGCCCAGCTACTACGGCCGTCTGGAGACCCTCTCCACGCGGCTCCGCAGCAGGGCCTACGGCCGGGCCCTGGCCAGGGTGCGAGGGGCCAAGCAGCGGAGCCACCAGGCCATCGCCCAGCTGCCCCACACCGGGGACCTGGTGGGTCTCCTGCTGGGAGGGGGTCACATGTCCGTGCCTCCGCTTTGCATTTCTCTGTTTGTTAAGAAGCCAAAAAGCGTTTCACGAAAAAACGCCGGATATGGGTGATGTGGCGGCAGTAGCTCAGGAGGTAGAGCGGGTAACTTGAAGGTCGCTGGTTCGATCCCTGGCTCCTCCTCCTCCTAGTGGAGTGTGGAGGTGTCCCTGAACCTTGACTGCTCCCGACCCGCTGGCTGTCGCCCTGCGGGGTCGACTCCGCCGTCGGTGTGTGAATGAGTCTATGGACCGTTGTAAGTCGCTTTGGATCAAAGCGTCTGCTAAGCGCCCTGAATGCAGAGAGCGAGAATGTTTTTCTGCTGATCCAACGTGCCTCGTGATGTCGTCCTCCTGGCAGATCGACTACGCCCGGAGGAACGTGGACGGGGCCAACAGGAAGGTGTACGCCACGCTCAGCTCCTTGGTGGAGCGGAGGACCAGCATCTCGGAGGACCAGGACCCCCACACCGAGGTGAGGCGGGCCCCACACCGGAGCCCTCAGCCGGAGCCTCTCACCGGAGCTCCTGCAGTGATATCAGTGCAGCACGGGCCCCCAGATGTTGAACCACAGCATGACCACTGGAAACCACATCCAGGTCCAACCTGTAGCGGAGCCACTAGTGTGTGTTATTGTGGGGGTGGATCTCTCCAGAATGGCGTTCTGTTGGTTTCTCGCCTCTCCGAGTGCTTCACAACAAACCGGGGCAATGTAGCTTTTACTGGGCCCTCCAAAACTCCAGGACATGGGGTGAGGTTGGAGGTTGAAGACTGAGGTTTATTGCCGAGTTTGAGCACCGATACATACAGTGTTGTGCATGAACTAGTTCATTGAACAAGTTCATTTTTTTTCTTCGGTTTTTAAAAAAAACTGTTGAACTGAACATGAACTAGTTCAAAACTGAATTGGTGAACTATGAACGTGAATTTATTCATTTTCTTTTGTATGAACTGAACTTTGAACTAGTTCATGTGAAGTGTGAACTTGCACAACACTGAATACATATATAGATCTGATACATACCGATAGATCTCCCTGCGTGTGATGCACTGATTACTCAATGCACAACAGGTGACTGCCGACAGCCAGAGGTGACTGAAGACAACGCATCGTTGTTAAACAGTTCCTTCTCTCCTCCCTCCCCAGCAGGCCGCTGAGCACCTCCCCCTGGATCCCCGCCCCCTGGCCGCCTCCCTCTCCCAGCAGCTGCAGACCACCTGCCTCACGCTGGCGTCGGGCCTGCAGGCCCTCCCCCGCCACCTCCAGCGGGAGGCGCGCTCCCTCAGTTGCTCCGCCTCCCACGTCTACGCCAGCCTTGCGGCGGCGGGCGCCGGGGTCCTGCCCGAGGGCGCGCTGGCCGGCGGCAAGGCGCGGCTGGGCCAGGTGAAGCGGTCTCTGGACCACGTCCTGGACTACCTGGTCAACAACACGCCGCTCAACTGGCTGGTGGGGCCCTTCTACCCCCGCCTGCCCAGCCACCCTCGTTCCGACGAGTCGACGCCCGCAGTCGCAGTGCCACCGCCCGCGCAGAGCCCCTGCCCGGCGGACCAGAGCCCCCCCAGCAGGGAGCCCATCCCGCCTGGTGGCGGCGCCCCAGATCTCGCTCCCTGCGGTCTGGTGGTCCACGTCTGTGAGGTGGAGACGCTGACGATGGATTCAGTGCAAACCACCGTTCAACATGGAATTAATGTCTGCGCAACCAAAGGGTTCTAAAAACATACAGACTTGCATTGCAAAACTGTTTTTAACTGGCTTGTTCACAACCCCCTTACTGGAACAGCTTTAACCATGTCGTTTCCATGTATGAGTTTCAGAAACCATGACTAAGAATGTGTGGCGTAAGTCATAAATAATGTTGGAAAGTCTAAACCGTCTGGAATAATTCCAGAAGCTTATTCTAGACATAATGTAATCTCATGTTTTAGCCTTTAAAAGGGCTAAGTGGCTTAATAAACACATGTTATATATCTGACCTGTACTTTTGTTTGGCCGTTGAATATCTGTTCAAGAAACCATTTTAATGAAGTGATTTTAGTGAAGACATTCAGAGCATCTTAAAATAATAGTCATCATTGACCAAGTAGGAGAAATATAGGCTTTATTTAATATTAACTTAAAGACACGGTTCACAAACAACTTCCACAGGTCTCACATTTCAGTTCCAGTGCTAAAAAACACCACACATGCTGTTCACTTTTACTCTTCAGTGGGCTTCGCCTTACTGGACAGATAGTCCATCAGCCTCTGGAAATAAAACAAAGAAATACAATGAAAATAAAACCAGGAGAGGATTTACACAACGGCCAGCTACGGGCCCACCACGTCACGCACCACAACGCAAATGTATTTCAAAAGGGCAAGAAAAAAAACCACTTCATTAGCCAGTCATTTCAGGGGAGTAGTTGTTGGGACTATTTGACCAGTCATTCCGCACAGCTTTCTAGATTAACAGTCAATGTTTATTGTAAAACATGCTCCACTTCGAAATGTCATAACTAATGGCCATTTTCCACCGACAATAACAGCTCTGGGAACCTCGACGGAGGTGAGACTAAAAAAGTACCAGTTAGCAGGTACTGCATTTTTGGTAATCGAAATGCAAAAAAAGGTGGGCTAAGTTGAGTCGAGTTGAGCTGGTACTATGGAAAAAGGCCATAAACGTTCCCTCCGGAGACGAGAGGGCGGAGTGATGATGTACCATGAGCCTCTGGATCTGGAACATGGCCACGTCGTCCAGCATGTCCATGGAGATGTCATCTTTAGTCTCCTCGGAGAGGCAGAACCTCTGGCAGCGAGAACATACAAGCCATCAACCAGCTGCTGCGTTCTCTGCATGACCATCCCTGACCCACACAACCTGATACTGTTGACTACCATGTGTCGAAGAAGCGGTTTAGGGCTGACCACACATGTCGTCTAATGAGGTAATGACGCTAGCTTGCGAAAAGAACAGCATGTGGACTCAATAAGGCATTTGAGAAATTAAGTGACATCAGCATTCATCCATTTAAAGAGGGATACAAAGCAATGTGCTCTTTTCACAGAGACGTAGTAGGACAAACAGGTGTCTCTCATTACACCAAGTCTGCTAGTCTCCTGCAACAAGGCAAGCAGACTAATCCTAGGCCCAATTCTCCCCCTAGATTTGAGCCCTAACCCTAGATTTTGTGTGTTGCCGTGAAAGGGTAGGGTGTCCCAATACTTAAGGGAGCAAGAGGGAGTGCTGTTTTTTTCCCTTTAAAAAACAAACAAAACAACCACCCTTGACGCTAGCTGACTTGCAGCCAAGGGCACTCAAAGCAAGTGTTCTTGTTCAGGGGACGGAAATGGGGACTGGACCCCTAGTCTAGCCTCCTACTCCTCCCCTGACCCATAGCAGCAGCAGCAGGCCCCATAAACAGCGCTACGAGCGACACCGCGTTGGTCAGACGACAGCTCCTGCCGACGGCCCGTTAAGAGGTGAGCCAACGCTTCCGTACCTGGCCCTGGGAGGTGGTGATGGTCACGTGAGGGTTACAAGCCGCGACAGAACACAGGTCCCCTACCGACGACACCGCCCTGTGGTTGGGGGTGGGGGTACAGAACGACACGGCATCATGTCCACAGACTGCAACAGGAGCCCATTTTGATTTTTGGGGACAAAACGGTGAGCAGCACCAACCCACCTCAGCTTGGTCCGCTTGGTCTTGGCGACCGGGTCGGCGCCCTTCTCCACGCGGCTCAGTGTTCTCTTCACGATGCCCGACGACACCCTGGGGCCAGAAAGGGTCTGCGTTAAACAGCGCCGGTATTGGCGAGTTACTCTAGAGAGGAGATTATGAGAGGCCGCGGCGTTACCCGAGATTTCCGGCGCTGGTGCTGACGCCCAGCCCTCTGCGCCTGGTGACCTTTGCTCCCTGGAAGGAAAGGAAGGACACAAGGGGCCATGGCAACTTTCAGCTAATTTAAGCTTCATCTCTAGTCGAATGGATTAGACGAGTCTGAATTTAAACATTAGTCTTCCCATGATTTCATTTATACAGATTGTATATGTAAATATATCATTTTATTTAATGAAAGAGACAAGAGTTCAATTAAATCAAGAATATGCATTTCACAGAATGCAACAATTCAAAACGTAATCAAATCCTTTTGGATGATCCCACTAGTGACAAATGTGGTTATAATATTGGTACAAAAACAAGGTCAGCCTCAACCAATCACATAGGGTCTAAGAAGACGAACGTTAATAATTTCCCCAATGTTACCGACCGTTGGGGTCTTTGCTGATGGTTTCTGACCCGGGACCGATTCAGCTGGGGCACTCAGACCTTTGACTGGAGAAACAAAAACTGCCTTTATCTTGAACATTAGATCATTAAAAGTTCCTCCTGCATTTCTGAGGGTAGGCCTCCCTACACACATCCACATCACCTTTTTTACTGGACGTCCTTGTCAGCGGCCGCTGGATCTCTGGAGAGTTAGTCTGAATTAAAAGAAAAGTGCGGATAAGACGACATACAGCTGATTAATGTATCCCTTTATGGTAGCCAATCAGACGTTGATCAGAGCCTCACCTTTATAGCAATGGAAACGTCGCTTGACGTGACTCCATCTAGACGGTGTGAAGCCATGATGGTAGTCCAAGAGTTAAGCAAGGTAGAGAAATGTTTAGTTTTTGGACCAAAGATTATTTTGACACAAAGCAAAATGCCAACTATGGTCCCAATATAATAAATGATAACATGATTCATATTTAATAAATCCAACCTTACTGTCGATCAAATCCCCTATGAGAGTACGTTGAAGCGAAGGAGGCATCTTCATCAGCTCCACTTTGAAGTACCTATCCACAGTCGTCAACATGTTGTCCATCTTCGCTTCCATCTCCGATATTCTCTCTTGGGCTGGAGAAACAAACAATTAATTCGATTGATCGATTGAGTGAGTGAGTCATTCATTCATTCATTCACTGATCTTTGAGACCGAAGGAGTTCTGTGTGAGTGAACCCAGTGGGCCACTAGTAAGCACCTTCCTTCTCAAACTGTTGGATGAACAGAGTGAACCGGTTGCTCCGGAGCTCCGCGGCCTCCTGATCGAGGACTGGACTGGAGTCAGGGACTCTGCGCGAGCTTCTGGTTCTTCTCGGCGCCATGTTCTGTTCCGTCAGTACAGACGTACCCTACCCTCACTTATTTATTACATCCGCCCATTCCTAAACGGACCAATCAGCAGCCTGTAGCCTAATTGTTAATTGACGCCTGGGATGTGAAACCTTTGTCGCCACTCGCCACACTACCAATTGAAACCCTCGTTATATCGATTACTTATATTAGTAGTATAATAACTTATTATTATACTACTTATATTATTTGATTTATTTTATAAGATCATATTATATATATATATATATATATATATATATATATATATATATAAACAAAACAAAATAATAATAAATATATGTGCCACCCTGCACTCCGACACTGATAATATTTATTTACAGTATATATATATATATATATATATATATATATATATATATATATATATATATATATATATATATATATATAGATATAGATATAGAATGAATCCACACAAAATACACAATTGTAAATCAGGACCACCCTATTTATTGCAGCGCAACAACTGTGTGAAGACATGAACTCATTCCGGGACGGAACACGGTGGGTAACCAACAAGTCTTTTATGTACAACCTTACAATACATCTCAGCGTCTCAGAGAGGAGACGGTATATTCACAATGACACATGGAGTATGGGTAAGTGTGTGTGCTGCGGGTGGAACTGAAACCCAATGAGGGCGGCAACACAAAAAAAATAGCCGTTGAATCCTTTTTTATTTTACTTTTGGAGCAGATCAGACACGTGTGGCTGGCTGTCTGCCGTTTTGCGTCAACAAGACGACCAGTGAAGTCAGATCACCAAAACGAGTCAGGGTGAGGGCCAGGCTATTCATCTAAGCAGTGCAAATTCATCATTATTTTTTTTTTTCCTTTTTCATTGAAGTATTTCTACAAGACAGTTCAGGTCTTCAGGTCCTCCCGATCAGACGATGGACGCTCTCAGGACCAGCAGGTATTAAGACAACATTTTTACATCGAGTGCCACCCAGCTTGAATATTCACCATTGAATTTATATTACATAAAAATAAACATTGAAAAACAATCGCTGGAAAACCATATACAATGTGTCGTCGTTAAAAGCCAACTCCAATGTGGCGGATAAAACTATGTGAAGAATAATTTATAGTATTCTTGGGAAGTCGATCCCTAGTCTCATCATCATCAGTAAGCGTTTCAACGGGTCAACCCCGGCCGAGGGCAGCTGGACTACATCACAAAACAGACAGTCTAAATGTGTTTAATCTTCTTCTTTTGCAGTATTGCGTGTGCCGTCGTTATCTTTCCCTGAAGTAGAACTCATCTCAAGCTCCCATAAGACCTGGAACACAGAGATCGCTATCAAAAAAACCCTGCTTTCATCAGTAGTGCCGTCCCTCCCGACCAGTCAGCGGTCCTATAGCGCCCCCAAGTGGTTTCATTAGAGAACAGCAACAACAAACAGAAAAGGGCGTGTATTAAGTAGAGGGGCTTGTGGAATGTTCTGGAAACAAATCTAGATTGTCTGTAGGCGTCCCCCCCTCGTCTTCGCCCGTTGCAGATGAGCAGCATACACATGTTTATACAGGTTCCTCACTTTTGACATTCATCGTAGTTAAGACTTGGATGGGCAGAGAAAAAAAAAAGAGTCTGAAGTAACCCGAGAGTCTCCGAGACGCTTTGCGCCTTAAGAAAAGGCCACCCTTGTTATGACGTGTTTCCTATGGTACAGATATATGTACAGAAATATAGACGGACGTGTGTTTACAGTTCACAGAAAGTGCACAGACGGGAGAGGGACGAAGATACAGTTCAGCGCTTTAGGGCGACGCGGCCATCGCTGGACCGACGTCACAACACTCACAGCCACACGTCATCACTCTGGTCTCCACCCGCAACCCATAGACACACTCAGAGTCACACACGCTCCCATATAACTATAGCTAGCCCCTTAAAACATCGGAAAGGCAAAAATAATTCCTAAGAAAGCAGTCCAAACTTTTTTTTTCTATTTTTGTCGCCATAAGTACCATTCATGGACAATTGGTAGAGCACATTTTAAACTTTAAACAATCGTCTCTCTCCACTTTTTTCCTTGTCCCCCATTCTATTCATTTCCGTGTTTTTGACGGAAGCCGGGCTGCAGTTCCACTCCACCGCGTGCAGGGGGAGCCAACGCCCAGATAATGGGGCTGCAGTTCCCCCGCCACCACCAGCAGGAGGAGCCAAAGCTCAGATGATAGGGCTGCCGAAGCACTTGAGGCACCACTGGGCCTTGGCGCTGGGCGGCTGGTCGAACACACGCAGCGTCTTCAGCTTCTCCGGGCTCAGCTGGTCGTAGGCCTGCCGGTACTCCTTGTCAAACGCCTCTGCAGGGGGAGGAAGGGGGGTGGGGGGGGGGTTAGGGCGGCCGCGACGGGGGAGGGTGTTGCTAGCATGGTTTAAAGGGGCGATGTTATGCCACCAGGTGTGAGTGTGATTAGCCATTACAAGCAGTTTGATCATCTTCGTTTTCCTGTGTTTTAGTGACATCACAAAGCGTTGCTGCCTTCGCTCTCTTGAATCGTGCTTTGTTCGATGCAGCTGCAGCGGGACTGGGCGGGGGAGAGGTTCACTTACCCACATCGATGTTCTCCCGGCCCAGAGCCACGAGCGAGAGGAACAGGATCTCTCTGTAGATGCTCCTGAGGAACGGAAACAAGAGGATTATGGTTTAGAGTGAGTGGGAGGGGTTTAGAGTGAGGGGGAGGGGTTTATGGTAAGTGGGAGGGGTTAATGGTAAGTGGGAGGGGTTTAGAGTGAGTGGGAGGGGTTTAGGGTGAGTGGGAGGGGTTTATGGTGAGTGGGAGGGGTTTATGGTGAGTGGGAGGGGTTTAGAGTGAGTGAGAGGGGGAGGGATTTAGGGTAAGTGGGAGGGGTTTAGGGTGAGTGGGAGGGGTTTATAGTGAGTGGGAGGGGTTTAGGGTAAGTGGGAGGTGTTTATGGTAAGTGGGAGGGGTTTATGGTAAGAGGGAGGGGTTTAGGGTGAGTGGGAGGGGTTTCGGGTAAGTGGGAGGGGTTTTGGGAGGGTCCATACTAAGATTCTTGCAATCAAAGAGGTAGGGGCTGAACAGCAAAGTATTTTGTAGAATAAATCAGGAATAGGATAACAACAGGATTTGTTCGACAACATTATTGACATCACTCTGGAGCCGCACTGACTCCAGATCTGTCCGGGTCATCTTAAGACACAAGCTAGTTAAAATATCTTGTTATATGTTAACCCTCAAGTGTGTTTTGATCGCGCGTGGACGACCTCGGCTTCCTTCTGAACATTCCCGTGCACATAACGGCCCGCGGGCTCTTGAAGACCGGGGGGGGGGTGGGGGGGGGGCCCACCTTTGGCGGTTGGGGCGGGGCCGTCTCTTCAGCTCCCTGATCAGCAGGTCCATGGGGCCGTACACGTCGTTGGTTTGGATGCTGCGGGCGATGGTGTGCAGCAGCGTCAGCGCCTCCTGCTGGTCAGGAGGAGCCAGCGGCCGCCGCTTCTCCGCTTCTGGAAAGAGACATACGTGTGTCAGGGGGGCGGGACATCCGTGTGTCAGGGGGGCGGGACATCCGCGTGTCAGGGGGCGGGAGATTCATGTGTCAGGACAACAGTGTGTCGGGGGGCGGGACATCCGCGTGTGTCAGGGGGGCGGGACATCCGCGTGTGTCAGGGGGCGTGTGAGCTCACCTAAGGTCCTCCAGAGCACGTAGAGCGGCTCCCCGGGCTCCTGGTGCAGGTTGATGTTGTCCCACAGGACCTGGATGTACACCTGCTTGCTGTCCTGGGACAGCGACGTCAGGGGCAGCTGAAGGGACAGAGGCAGGGGACAGAAGGACAGTGGTTAGGATTATCTTATGTTGCCATTTATTTTACTTCTCACACAAAAAACCTTTGCCAATAAAGCCCTTTAAATCTAGAGAAGCTAGAATCCTGAGACAGACAGACAGACAGACAGACAGACAGACAGACAGACAGACAGACAGACAGACAGACAGACAGAGAGAGCTGGCAGGGGGCCCACCTGCACTCCGTTGTTGCAGTACTCGGAGGTGAAGATGAGGCCGGGCAGGTGGCTGGGCAGCTCCAGACGCTGGAAGTAGCACACCAGGTTCCAGAAGATGATGGGGTGCTGGCTCAGGAACTTGTGGGTGTAGAGCACCTGTCGTCATGGCAACAGAGATGCTCTCAGAACAGACGGACACATGACACCAGAACCAAGCAGGCACACCGTTGAGGTCTGGGTTTTCTGAGTGAGTGAGTGAGTGAGTGAGTGAGTGAGTGAGTGACTGAGTGAGTGAGTGACTGAGTGAGTGACTGACTGACTGAGTGACTGAGATCAGGGAGTGGGTGAGTGAGTGAGTGAGTGAGTAAGTGAGATCAGGGAGTGGGTGAGTGAGTGAGTGAGTGAGTGAGATCAGGGAGTGAGTGAGTGAGATCAGGGAGTGAGTGAGTGAGATCAGGGAGTGAGTGAGTGAGTGAGTGCGTGAGATCAGGGAGTGAGTGAGTGAGAGAGATCAGGGAGTGAGTGAGTGAATGAGTGAGCGTGTGTGTGAGTGTGTACCTGGTCCCCCTCGTTCTCCAGCATCGTCTCCAGCTCCTTCCTGAGCACCAGGGCGCTGAGGTACGGCACAGACACCGGTTTGGGGTTGGGACGCTCGGCGCCCACGCCAAACTGGAAGAAAACACAAGAAACTACAATTTAGAAGCTGAAACAACAACATCTTCAAATGACAGCAAGAGAGAAGCAACAGATGTCTCTATGGCACTGTCTCTCTGTTCATACACGACTCAAGGAACACCTTCTAGCTTTATCAGAATGACCTGAATCCTACAATCAGCTCAGATGTGCGGCAATGCTAAACTACATGTGGATGCATACGCACTTATTGTATGTTGTACGTCCTTGTACTAGTACCTAGCATCGTGTGTAGAGTCTTATCCTAGCTATCTGTGTTGTATACGGGGAATGGGTTAACCTATTGATGGTTAGTGCTTGGCACTTGGTTCTATGAACATCCTTACTATATATTGAGATATATTGTTGTTTTTCTTTCGTCTGACAAATCGACAAATGTAAATGTAAATAGTGTGGTTGCAGCAGTGGCTTGTGTCCACCAGGGGGTGGTGTTGGTCGCTCACCGTGGCCTCCTGCAGACTGCAGGGCAGGCTGGCGGTGGAGACGCCGTGGCCGGGGGTCAGGCTGAGGTCCAGGCTCTGCAGGGGGCCGCCCACGCTGTTGCTGCGGGTCAGGAAGGTCCCGGAGGAGGAGGAGGAGGAGTGCTTGCCCTCCGTCGGGGCTCCAGCAGGCCCAGGGGGTCCGACTGCACCGGCTCTCGGACCAGGCTGGAGACGGAGGGACACCGGGGGGGGGTGAGCGGGTTTTTAAAAGCTGCAGTATGTACGGTTTGCCATGAGCACCATCTAGTGGCCCGAGTTGGAACTACGGCTGTAGCGGCAGTTTTTCAGACGAGGTTGTCGCCACCGATGGGGTGGTGTTAGATGTTAGATGCAGTGCTGGTTTAAGTATTATTTGCACGTTTTTGTCAATAATCAATACCATGGATGTACTACTACGAGGACTCTCTCTCTCTCTCTCCCTCTCACCCCCCTCTCTCCCACTCCCTCTCTCTCCCTCCTCCCTCCCACTACTACGTTCTTAACAGTTATTAAATAAACGGCAAACATAGGGAAACATGGAAATATCCATTTCCAAAAAAAAACATGAACTGAAAAATAGATGAAATAAAGAAAGTCAGTAATAAGCTCAGCTTATTACTGACTTTCTTAGGTCTTTTTGACCTTTTTTTTTAAGACTTTCTGAGGTCTGTACCCTCTCCCCTGCTGCCCTGGCCCATGAGCAGGGGGGGGGGGGGGGGGGGGTGTTCGTACCTCTTGTGCGAGGCGGACGGCGTGCTGGGGCTGTCTGCGCCTGTGTCTGAGCCCTCGGACGCGGCGGGGGGGAGGGACTTGGCGGTGGAGGAGCTGAGGCTGCTGCCCGCGCCGCTGCTGCTGCTGCTGTTGCTGATGGTGGCGGCGGTGGCGGTGGTGGGCGGGGGGCCGTGGCGCTGTGGATGCTGTCCCCCGACCCGCTGGGCTTCATGAAGAACCTGGAGCCACGGCACACACACAGGAGGTCAGAGCGGAACGGCTCTTTGGTAGGAAGGAGGACGTCTGGAGACGAGATCTTCCAGACAGTTTCACTTTATTTGAAGACAAATGCTTGAATCAACTCTCCCTCCCTCCCAGCCACCCCTCCCTCATCCATCCTCCCTCCCTCCCTCCCTCATCCATCCTCCCCTCCCTCCCTCCCCCCCTCCCTCACCCCTTCACTCCCCTCGGCCCCACCCTCCTCCCTCCCTCCCAACCCATACATCAACCCTCCTTCTCTCTCTCCCTCCCATCTTCCCTCCTTCCATACAACCTCCCTCCCCCCCTCTCTCCCATCCAGCCTCCCTCCCTCCCTCCCTCCTTCACTCCCCTCGGCCACACCCTCCCTCCCACCCATACATCCACCCTCCCTCCCTCCCTCCCTCCTTCACTCCCCTCGGCCACACCCTCCCTCCCACCCATACATCCACCCTCCCTCCCTCCCTCCACAGACCGCCATTCAACCCCAGCATGCCTCCCCGGTTCCTCCGTCACCTGTTGGAGCGCAGGTCTCTGAACTCCACGTGCAGCAGCGGGTACGAAGACGGGCGCGGCAGTAGGGGCAGGTGGTGTTGAGGTTGGAGTCGTCGGCGGTGAAGCCCGCCATCACGTCCTCGTCGTACACCAGCGCCGCACAGGACCGGCACACCGAGCAGCTGGACATCAGCACCTGGAGGGGGGGGGGGAGGGGGGGAGA
>NW_028176912.1:0-17500 GCF_964030765.1 Micromesistius poutassou
GCCCGGGTCCCAGGGTCTTGGGGGGGGAGAACATTGCAGAGTGCAGGGGGGGCGGTGGGGGGGGGGGCTGAGACGTAATGAGATGAAGGACCAGCGGTGCGTTCATCAAGGCTCCTCCGGTTGGCTCTGCTGGAGGAGCTGTTATAATGATGCATGGGGGCTGCACGCTGCCGTAGGAGCGGCACGCAACCAGGCCCGGCCCCGCCAGAGGCACCCCCCCCCCCCACCCCCCCCCCCCCCCCCCCCCCTGCGCCGCCCTCCAACCCTTTTCCTTTTTTCCCCCCCATACCGTCAGAAATACAGCGTGGGCTCCAGCCATTGGGAGGTGCTCGGTGGCCGCCTCTGCGGTGAAGCTGCTTCCTGACCTCAAAGCGAGGGGTCAGCGTGAGGGGAAAACATCACACAAGAGCCACAATTGCAGCCCTCAAAACATGAAAAAGTCTCTCTCTTTTTTTTTTTTCATTTTCTGACAGCCTTCCCACTCTTAATGGCCGGGCTCTGGGAGCGCTGCGTAAACAAACAATGAGGCACGGTGGGGCGGCAGCCAGCAGCCGCGGCCTCGTCGGCCCGTGGTGAAGCTGGATTACAGGATGCAACTGGAGCTGTGGCTCCGTGACACACACTGAGCTGCACTCAGCCCTTGGTGACACTCGGTGGAGCTCCCCCCCCTCCTCCTCCTCCACCACCACCACCACCACCGCCCCCCCCTCCCCCCTCTCCCCCCCGTTCTCCACCAGCCGCGCGGTGGAACAGCAACATTTCCAGATGTCTGGCCTGTGGGTTCCCAGCAGCCCACAGTGCTGCAGGCTGTGTGAGGTGTGGGATGGTTTCTACTGCTACTGGTGCTTAATGTGTCTTGACTGTGTGTGTGTCCCTTTTTTTTTCTCATTGCACTTAAGGGTGTATCAATTTACAATTAACTGCAGTTTCAGGATTTTCTTGGTTATATATTAACCCCCCCCTCCCCCCCCGACCCCAAACCCCTCTTTTCAGTTCATTACTCTTGTGTGTGTGTGTGTGTTTGTGTGTATGTGTGTTTGCCTGGGAGTCAGTGTGTGTGTGTGTGTGTGTGTGTGTGTGTGTGTGCGTGCGTGCGTCTGGTTTGCATACGTGTGTGTGTGTGCATGCGTGTGTGTCTGTCAGTGTGTGTGTGTGCATGTGCCACTGCCCCTCCCTGACTGGGCTAATGAGAGGAGGTTTAATTAGTGCCAAGCAGCAGCAACTGTAACTTCATTAGCGGCTGTCAACAGGCCAAACAAGGCTGCACACACAGAGAACTCACTTCCTCCCTCGCTGATGTCCTCTACCCCCTCCTCCGTCTCCGCTGCTTGTTTCCTTCACTCTGGTTCTCTATGTGTTGCCGTTGGTGGGTGCTTAATACCATCATAGGAATCCTCTGTGTTGGAGCAAAGCGATTTGGTGATGCTGCAATTCGTCATTTTTGTTGTTGTGTCCTGAACAAAACAAAATGATATTCATAGAGTGAATATTTCAAACACAGAATGTGCAGACTTTGAGGTCGTTTGTGTGCGAAAGACTGAAGAACAACAGAAGCACGCTGTTAAACGGTTCTCCTAATGACACCACGTCTTCCTGCTGAACCAGAAGGTTAGAGTATGTGTTGTTTCCAGCTCCATCATTGATTTATCCTCTGACCCGCGAATCTTAAGCGCATCAAATTTAACTTCACAGCTCCGGTCCAAATGCATTCGCTGACCAGAAGATCAATTCCCACTAATAATGCTCTTTGATGGATTGGCATAGGCCTATGCATTCTCAATGATGTGCTATGGCATACATGATTAACACCGGGCCAGTAAATTAAATCCTAGCTTACCCAGGAATGATTAAAAGGGTAAGCCTTCATGACATCCCTTTCATTTCATGTATATATCACATGTAAATTTGATCATTTGCCCAGTCAATTATCATAAATCTCAGGCAGTGTTTCACTTTTTCACCCCCCCGATGATGGGGATATAACCAAGCCTTGTTAGACTCCTGACAGGCGCAGATTGTCAATCTGTGGTTTTGAACCACCTTCCCTGATCGAAAAGCCCTCTCCGAGCGGCCCAGTGGCTGGTGTCAGGGTGAATGCCATCAGAGCCCTTCATGAGTGGGGAGAGGCAGAGAGAGGAGAGAGAGCTTTAGCAGGTACACTCTTTGCTTTGTTTACCCTTTCTCTTACCAATCTGGTGCACAGATGGCCAACAATTATTTCTCTGTGTGTGCATTGCCGCTGGCGAACCACCAGCGTTTCAGAGATTGGTGTAATCCTTTATTATTTATGATTGTCTGGGAGTTTTTTGGCTCAAGATTGAACACAATCTGTTGAATAACCGAGGCTAGGAATAACCAGCAGAGTGGAATGAAACTCAAACAAAGAAGGTGGAAAGGAGGAAGTCAGGGCATCCATAATGAAGATGTGAGGTTTTATGTTAGCAGAGCCCCTCCTGAATCCAGCACACTTTAATCCCATTAACACACACTAAATATACCATTTGTTTTAAGCTTGCCAGTGGTAGTGTTTATGCTAATAGCCTGGTGGCTCTAGGCGGTTTTTTAGAAGACTTTTGGAGGGCACAAGCTAATAATTAGATTTAATAAGGAAGTCAATTTCTATCCTCATTTGAAATAAAAATAAGAGGCTTATGCTCTCATAGGAGTGCCATTAATTTGTTGATTTGCTCTCTCTAGCCTCTCAAGAGGTTCCTGCGTTCATAATTCTTTAACTCCTGCTTAGGGGACGTCTGGGGGTGAAGCACACTGGGCAGCCTGGAGAAGTGACTGGCTGGGCGTGGACTGCAGGCCCGGCGCCGTGGAGGAGAGTGGCTTAAAAGGTTGGCTTAGGTGGTGGGCTTCCTCTCCTTGCTCTTCTGACAGAGCTCATCATCCTAACCAGCCATGCAGGGCCCTCCTCTGTGGCCCATGAGCAGGGGTTCCAGCTGGGGGAGCCCTCTGATCCCTTGTCAGAAGCCGGGGCTTCTGCTCTCCTCTGGCCTGATGACTTCCTCCTCTGCTGCTTACTATTCCTCCTCTTTGCCCATGATGTATCACAACCCTCTGTCTCTCTCTCTGTCTCTCTCTGTCTCTCTGTCTGTCTGTCTCTCTCTCTCTCTCTCTCTATCTTCTTTTTAAAACTTAATACTGCCATGGAGTGGCCCTCCACACTGAGCAGCATTGCTGGTTGCCGCAGGTGGTGGAATCATTTTCCGTGGGCATGTGTCACTCAGAAAGCATAGGAGCACTTGTGCAGAGTCAATTTGCTGTGGAGGAGTATAGAGCTGTAATACTGTGTGCCAGGGAATGTGAAATGTTGCTCAGTGAAGCGTCTGGGAAATGCACTATTTGAGGATGGATTCAAGACCTTAAGTGGTTGGCCCAACGTGTGTCTTTTTACTTTATGGCCGATTCAGTTCAACATTAAGGTTTGCAATGTCCCTGCCACAATGTTCTGCTCATCAGTGCGTTGGAAGAGAATCCACACCAAATGCATATCATGTGTCCAAACGCTGTGGCCTGAAGCTGCCTCACATCCTTGTTGTTTTTAACAACTAAATAGTTGCTTTGAGGGGTGTCCATGTCGGGGCTGTTCTCCTGGAAAGCTCGGCCAGACAGAGTCATGGGAAGTCATTCACATATCATGTGAATATATTCACCAACCATAACTGAATTTAGTCCAGAAGAACTGTAATCGCATCAAGCATTTAGCAAAATGGATTAGAGTTACAAAATCTGTTCCGTGAGACGCAAGTTCAATCAGTTAGCCTCCTGTGATCTTCTGATCACTGACGTCGCCGACCTTGTCCTTATTCCCTCCTTCCACATGGAACCCACCCGGGAAGTGACGGAGGCCAGGGGAGTCTTGTACAAAACAGAGTCCGCTCCGAGCCCCTCCAGCACGGACTTGCCTTTGGTCTCGGCGGTTTGCCGTCAGGAATGATAAAGAGCTCTGCATTTGCCAAACCGAGAACTCCCCTGAACGCACACCTCTCCAAGGGCCCGTGCTGACTACTGATGATGCCATGTAGATGGTGTGAGTGAAGAGGAGTAGGAAACACACCGGGGCCAGCGCGCTCTGCCATGCCTTGTTCCCGGAGCTTCGTCTCAGAGACAAAGAGAGAGGAGGATGCCCTAGAGAGTGTGGTTACTGTTGATAGCAGCCCATCAGCCACGGGAGTCTGGCAGCTCGTTACAAAGTGACCATGAAGCCAGGGTCTGCAGTGTGGAAGCGGCCTTGAGAATGAGCTTATCTGCTTCTACAGTTCTCAGTTCCCTCTGTGGAGAGCGCCGTTTGAATTATAACAGGCCTAACACTTGTATATCACGCTAGATTCATTTGACAAATGAAGGGCCTTTTTACCTCTTACTCTGAATGCAGCCATACAGCACAGACGATAAAAGCAAGACAACATGCATAGTAAGATCATTTTAAATGTCATGTGAGGTTTCCTGGTACTGCCATGTGATGCTAATTTAATCACTAATGACTCTTCACTGGGGAGTCAATGTTAGTCCACATAATCTTTGTCATTTGTAAAGATCCAGATTGCTTTTGACTAACTATGTTTACCAAACCGTGTTTTACATGCTCTGCCTTCTGTATAACCATGTTGTACAACCAAACTGCGTGGCTGTTATGTTGTAGCATGAACCTTCCCCATTTGGATTGGTGATGGGTGATTCATCATATGGTTTCTCAGGCGTATGAAGGAATCAGAAATGACTAATAGTGTTCAGTGTTGATTTCAACCTGACCAAGATTAAAGAAACTAAGGGCTTCACTCCAATATGAGTGCTAACATTACTCTAATAAAGTAATACAGTAATAAAGAGCTTTTGGGAGACAAGTTACAAAAAGTAGCAGTGAAATTGACATGATGAAATGTCAGAATTACAGAGGTCATGATACCGATCATGTCTAACTCTAAATAGCTCCCAATAAGGAATACCAGAATACTTCACTCTTCAACAATACACATGCTAGTGCCGTCTCCTTGCTGAATGGCTGAAACCAGTGGCAATAACGCAGCACAATAAGAAATGCTTGCATAACTGTTTCCACGCCCCGCCAAGGACTGTTTTGTGTTGCGTCGTTAAAGTTCTTATTGAGTGACTGTTGATAGCGCCGAGTGTATAAATGTGTGTGGCTGTGTGTATTATTCTCTGCAGGCTCCACCGCTACATCTGAGCCAGCAGCACAGAAGGCCCCCACTATTTGGCGAGCAAACGCTGTTCAAGTCTACATTTTTCCCCGTCTTGATAAAGACCTTCCTTCTGTTTGCGTTGATTAAAGTCTGATTAGTCACTGCGATACGGCACACGTTATTCATCTCTGTTACATACTAGGCCCTTTGTTGGAAGTGGAATGTCTGCTGTGTGGGTCTGTGTGTGCTGTGTCAGTCTGTCTGTTCCTGTGTGAGGTGTGTATGTATTTTGATACGGCCATGTATTTAGAATTGGTGAGGTTATGTGTGCTTCTAATTAAAAGCACATACCAGTGGCCTGAGCGGTTGGTTATTGCGACGCGGCACGGAGCCCTTGGAGCGCAGAGCCCTGATCAGACTACTCTGAGAACGTGAGAGGGAATCAGCCAAGTCATTTACTACCTCCGGGTCGCGTTAACAATCCAATACTTTGTAATCGGCCGGCACGTTGACGTCGTTGATCTCTGCCTCGTTCATGCGCCGTTAAACACACTTTCACCCAGTTCTCTTTTTTCTCCTCCAAGACTATTTATTTTACACAGATAAACTGTGTGTGTGTGTGTGTGTGTGTGTGTGTGTGTGTGTGTGTGTGTGTGTGTGTGTGTGTGTGTGTGTGTATGTGCGTGAGTGTGTGCATGCGTGTGTGTGTGTGTGTGCATGTGTTTGTGTGTGTATGTGTGTGTGTGTGTGTGTGTGCGTACGTGCATGCGTGCGTGCGTGCGTGCGTGCGTGAGTGCGTGCATGTGTGTGCGTGTGTGTGTGTGTGTGTGATTACTGCTGCACTGCCGTTATTTACACTGGGCTCCACCGCTATGACCTTAATATAAAGTTAGCATGCTCCCACGCTAGTAAAACATTTGTTTACTACGGGTGTATTGGCGCTCTGCGCAATGGGAGGTTTGTCCCAAAGTAGTGGAGAGTGTGAAGGACAAACGTCGTCTCTGTGACCAATCAGAGCCACCTCTGCAAATAGGCCAGTGTGGACCGCCTGAGGGGGGTGGGGGGGGGGGGTTCATTGCGGTGGGGGTAAGGAGGGGGTCTCCCTCCATGTAAATAAACAGTGTGGGGGTCTCGGTGGGTGGACGGCCCCTCTCCCTGGGGCTAGGCCCATTCCTTTGTGTCCTTTAATCCAAGCACTCTCCATTGAGAAGCACACGGAGGGGGGGGGGGGGTTTGAGATTAGCCAGCCAGCTCTTGTGTGCGCTTGAGTTTCTCACAGAATGCTTCTACACTTCTTCTTTTTTCTGTGTGTGTGTGTGAGTGTGTGTGTGTGTGTGTGTGTGTGTGTGTGTGTGTGTGTGTGTGTGTGTGTGTGTGTGTGTGTGTGTGTGTGTGTGTGAAATAACAGCATCAGGCCACATCCTCAAGGTGGTCGGGGGGGTGGGGGGGAATGGAGGAATTGTGGGTAACCAGACATGCTCTGAGCTCCTGGGTCATGTGATAATAGCAGAGAATACGTTGCTCTGAGCTGTATTTGCGGTGCGCACATTCTGATGAGGGCTGGCTGTTTTGGTCTGGCGGTCTGCGCGGGGATAAGCTCCCGGCTTGAAGGACACAAACCATGAATAAAACGTGGAATCGGCCGTATTTCGGTTCTCGTTACGACTTCTCCTTAAGCGTATATATCTGGGTGACCGTTGAAACGGGTTTGAATCACAATAATTAGTCGAAATGAGCCATGTAGGCGGTTTATAATTAATGTAGTCTATTTACTTTACTGCCAACACTGAAGCAGTAATTAGTTTGGCTATATCAGGACAGGACAAGGGGAGATATGTAGGCTGTTTGAAGCTGAAAGGTCTCACGAATTGTGTAAACAGTTCACCACTTTACACCTACTGCAACTCAATGTATACACACTTTACACAACACAACGTTCACATTGTAAGAGCAATTATACCAAGATATTCATATATTTTAACGTTCCCCTTGATCAATGTTAATATTGGTTGATCGTTTCCGTGATAGAAACAAAAAACGTTCCTGTTTCTCTGCACGTCATAGTCAAATAAAAAAAAATAAGCAGGTTGTGGTGTTACAACTGTATGCACGCTTCCTTTCCTCCTTTGTTTAATGTAAGCTCTCATTACCACGTGGTGGTAACAGATTGTTTGAACTGGAGAGAAAAGCCATTCGAAGCTAATTAAGCAGCCATTCCAGGCACTATTCACAGGCAGAGGACCGAGGAGCACAGGCATTTGTCAGCGCTTGACCCCGCGTGGTATTGATTGACATCACAGCTCGTTGAATGACAGGCTTGACATCCCCTGACCAATAGCAAATCAGCCAGTAAGTGTACCGCGAGGCCATTGGTTGAAAAACCTTAAAGCTACAGAGACGTGAGTTACTCTTCCCACGTGGGTCAGAGTGAATCTCCAAGACAAGCGATAGGCTGTGCTCGCTTTCTCGTGCTCAGACATGGCTGATGTTCATATCAGACAAAGCGATCATCTCACTCCCTACAGTATGCAGCTATCACCCAAACCCTAATGCTTGGTCACGTGGACGGGTTTTAACACACAAAACCGGGTACAATGTGGGTAAACATCGAGCTTATGGTCAGACTATGGCTCGGTTGTCGTCGATCGATTGCTAATTATTGTGTCCTACGTGGGGAGTGCTGTTGACGAGAACATATTTTGTTGTCGTTGCTATTTGAGTGGTTTCCCCTATAATATGGTGTGTAGTTTAGTCGGAATATGCACAAGAAGCAGCGTCTAATCTAACCACCGGTTAAATCGAGATTGACGCACTCATGACATATTTATTCCATAAAGATACTAAGTGACCGTTAGAGTCAGACATGGGTCGTCCTCGTCTGATTCCAAATAATTATCGGCGAATTAGTGTTGTTGTTTTACATACGAACGCCGATGCCTTGTAAATCCACGGCGAGATGATGTCATGTATCAGTGCGCCCCACGTGGGGCCGTCGCTCTCCGATAGGCGGACGCGGCCGTGTTCCTCAGGAGTGATCCGATTGGACAGATAGGCGCTTTCACGGCAGCTCGGTCTCACTGCCTGTGTGTGGCACGGGGTGGCTGGACAGCGGGGAGATGTGAGCTCTCAGAGTATACCATGTTACGCTTTTAAAGAATTTCTAACCCTCTTCAATTCGGAAGGAAGATTTCGAGCACTATTCTGGGATTAATCGGGCCGAAGAGGACGCGTTCCGTGGAGTTCCTTGCGGTCGGATCACATAGTTAAATCGAGTCTAAGCGCACGGAATCCGGAGGAGCCAGCAGGCTGGAGCTGGCGCGGTTCGCCTTCGCCGTGGAGGATGCTGCGCGTCGAGCTCTACGCACGCTGTGCGTAACGTTGCAATACGGACCACTAAACCCATGAATAGGACGGGTTTCCTCCAGAGAGACCGATCACAGTGCGGACCACGCAGGTATGTTCGTATGGATCCATAAGCTGTAGTGTGTATTTATCTCCACGGTGCGTAAACAATGAAAAGTGGATCGACGCAGGCAGTCGGTCGTATAACCTTTTCTGTGTGTGTGTGTGTGTGTGTGTGTGTGTGTGTGTGTGTGTGTGTGTGTGTGTGTGTGTGTGTGTGTGTGTGTGTGTGTGTGTGTGTGTGTGTGTGTGTGTGTGTGTGTGTGTGTGTGTGTGTGTGTGCGCGAACGATGTTGCGAGGTCGCCTCACAAGTAGTGTTGAATCCAATGTCTCGAAACACACGTTAGATCTCGTTTTTTTTTTTGCAGTTTAGTTTTGGATGACTTTGTGAATGAAGGATATGTTGAGTGTGGGGCGGATGTGACGGGCCGCGGTGGGAATAAGGTCACCTAACAAGTGTTGGGACTACTTCTTCTATCCGAATGCTGAGTCCATGATTGACGGGAGAAAGGTGATCGCCTGTGTGTTTTCTTCCATGTTGTTGTTACCACCGCGGTTCGCGGAATACTTTGAGTGATTCTCACCCATTATACCTTTAGATTATAGCGCATCCACGGAGGATTTCGACGAGTCCCCCCCCCCCCATCCCCCCAAAAAACCCGAGCCCTGATCGTCTGTCGGGAGAGTGGCGTTCATACATCCTGTGGATTCCACACATTAACAAAGGATACGTTTTTACCATGTATCCACAAGGCCGACATCCGGTAAGATGTTCAATGATATACGTTTCTTGGTGAAATAGCTTACTAATTGTACATGCTTCGTGTAGAAGACTATAATCATTGTGTTGTTGTTGTCCCCCCCCCTCCCCCATCTAGGCATACGACACGTTTTGTCCTATTCAAATGTATACATCTGACATCTTGTCATCCAAAATAGTTTATGGCAGCTGATCCAACTGTTGTTATTGTCTGAAGACGGCTGTGTTTTATATAAGATATTTGGCCACAGCCGTTTCTATGTGAAGTCCAATTATAAGAGCTGCTTAATGTTGATCTACACATTGGTGTATCTGTGTGTCTTAAGTGATGTCTTACCTGAATGGGACTGAACCGGATGTGCTAAACAGCATGTCCTTGAACACACACAATGACAAATAAATATGAACTGTCCATCGCCAATGCAATGATCAGATTTTAACATTCTATCTTAGGCTCCACACCAGCCAGGCCAACCTGGCTTCAAGTTCACTGTAGCAGAGTCTTGTGACAGGATTAAAGATGAATTTCAGTTCCTGCAAGCCCAGTATCACAGGTAACGATAATGAATGATTTTACGGCGTGTCAATCATTGCTAACATTCATGTTTTAACTGCAATTGAAGAGAAAATGGGACTTGAGCCAAATGCACTTGGGATTCACTGCATGAGATACCTGTTTGTTATTGCTGTGTTTGGCGGTAAAAAAAAACAGATGGAAACAAAGGCTGTAGTTTGGCACAGAGCACTCAAGTGTTCAGGAGTGTGGGACTTATTGAAGGGCTATGAGACGCCTGAAAATTGACACCTTCTCTTCTATTTTAGTCTTAAGGTGGAGTACGACAAGCTGGCCAATGAGAAGACTGAGATGCAGCGCCATTATGTCATGGTGAGATTATGTTACAATGGGCTGCAATTATGGCTCCGAATGGGGAGGCTTGTCGGAGATCTAGTTGGGGTGGAGTGACACGGCTATTGTGTTTACCTGTGCGGTTGTCTGGGTGGCTGATTGTCAGGTACAGGCCTGTCAATTCCCCCCGAGGGCCAGCTCAGGGAGCCCAGCTCTCTTGAAGAGGAGGCTGGAGGCCTGGGGCTGGGTTAAAGATCGCCCCCGGTCTCCAAGGGTCAATGACTGCAGCGTTGCCCTCTGTGTGTGTGCTGATCTGATTATTCTCCTAGGAGACCCCACGCCCAGACATATGCATGGTCATAAATTAGCCAGGAGCTTATGGGAGGGATAGGGGGAGGGCGTGGGGGGGGGGCACTGGGTGGGAAAATGCACCACTGCAAACAAAATGGAGGACGTGCAGCGTGCTGTCGTAGACTGCCACCGAGCATTCTTCGGTGTCAGTCCAAAACACAAAAACGCACCGGCGATGTGTTTAAGCCATATATTTTTTAGCAAGTGCTGTGTTTTCTTTGGCCAGACAAACACAGGGCACATCCTCTGGGTTCACTTCTGACGTGACACAATCAGTGTTGTTCAATGGCAGCGTATTCTGTTATCCAAGGTAAACACACACAGCAGAGGACTTAAACCAATACACGGGGACTTAAGTTAAACATTATTTTTTTAGGGGGAAAACAGCATGTCAACCTGCCAGGCGAAGGGTTAGGTCAACATGTAGGGAAGTATCCCACAGCCAGGGCCCGGTGTCAGGTTACCGTGCCGCCGGGGGGGGTGGTGGGGGGGGGGCCTGGTCTCAGACAGAATGGCTCTCTTGTATGAGAGTAATTTTCGAAGAAGCTAATGGACTGAATAATGCATCGGCCTCATCAGATAGACGTTGACTGGAAAGCCATTTCTGCCCTGACCGCCCACTTGTGGACTCGGCGGATTACATTTCAGACACACAGGCTGACCCTGGCTGGGAACGTATCAGGAGTTTAGGGCCGCGGCGTTAAGCTAAGTAAACACACTTCTCGGGGCTCGGAGGCTTTAAGGTGTTGATCAATGGACCTAACCCGCTCTTCCTGGAAACGGCCCTCCTGACGTCAGGATATTGACCCAGAAGCGGTTGGCTGCCGGCTGCCTCGTTGTGTTAGTCTGTGGTTTGCTACTGCAACAGAGCAACCGGACGTGTTACTACTTTGTACGTAGGCCTGTCGTTAGGTCTGTTATGACGTGTTGCTACTCATCTCAACAAACAAGTACATGCACATGACGGTTTTTTAATTGCATACTGTTCTGTCAACGAGAAAAATGTCAATTAAATTGCATTATCCTGTTCTTTTTTTCAGTATTACGAGATGTCCTACGGGCTGAACATAGAGATGCACAAACAGGTAGGTGTCTCTCACTCTGCTGGCTTATCACTGCACTGCTCCACCTTGTTGTCAGGGGGTCTCAGAGTGATATGACACGACACAAGGGGGCCCGACGTAGGCCATAAATAAGGCAATGCATTGGTACCGCTCATAACAAACCACGTACATGCCGCCTCTTTTGAGTCCCGCTGGTGTTGAGGTGAGACGGTGGCTGAGATTATGGATTACCGCACATCGGACCGCTGGAATGCATCTATTTTCAAGAACGTTTTATCATAATTCCTCCCTCACGTTGCGTGCTACGTACAGTGCTTTTATTCAATTCCAAATTTGATAAGGCAATCCCTGAAGCGACGTAGACGGGGGGGGACCTCGAAGAGGGCGTATGGATGTTTCATCGCCGTGGTTACCAGGGGCTACGGTTGCAAAACGAGTGCGGCGTAATCCGGAGGCTGCCGCTCGGGGGGGGGTAATGGCTGCCGTGCGCGGGGGGACTCGTTGGATTGGAGTGGCGGGGGTGATCCATCAGTGCCGCGGCCGGGTGTCACATATGCCACATGTCTGTCAGGGAGGGAGGCTGCTCTGATAGCTTCTGTCAGGCACTTATCTCCATCCAGGAGGGGGGGGGCGGAACAGGGGGCGCGTGGGCGGGCCGTACAGCGAGGCGCGGGGCAGGGTGGGCGGGGGGGGCGGGGGGGGCGGGCGGGCGGCAGGGCCGGCCGGCTGGCTCTGTGTAAACAGGTTAATCGACTGATCCATTTTAGCGGCTGACTTTTATCAGGAACCTCAACAGAGCTGATGGAAGCCCCTTGAATTATTCATCAACAGGGCCCTAACCTGATGAAACGGCGTGTTTGTGAGCAAACACTGTGGGCCTCT
The DNA here is from genome assembly GCF_964030765.1 of Micromesistius poutassou. Lineage (NCBI taxonomy): Eukaryota > Metazoa > Chordata > Actinopteri > Gadiformes > Gadidae > Micromesistius > Micromesistius poutassou. Next base: position 12,455 of record NW_028176912.1, read on the forward strand.
GGCCTTGCAGCCCGCCCCACACACACTCCGCCCCCGCCCCCGCCTGGGCCCAACGCAGGGCGAGGGTGGGAGGGGGGAGGGGAGGAGGAGTGGTTACCAGGCAGGGTTGAGATGGTTTATTGGATGCACATAGTCATATTATTTTCCTGCCAGGGGGATTTATCTGGTGCTGAGGAAATCCGTTCCTCTTACTTTGGTTTTTTTTTTTTTTTTCATTACTGCATGGAGACGTAATGCCGGTCTCAGAATGCACATCAGCCGGGCCATGGTGGGTTGAGGGGGTGGTGTGTGGGAATACACATTAGTGTGCGTTTACACATGCGCGCGTTTCTACACTGCACTACCGTGCGAAATGCACAGTTAATTAGTTTGAGGTTGGCTGGGTACTATTCTGCTGCTGCGTGTTTCTGAGACTTGTTCCCCTGAGGCTTGCTTGGACCTAGACAAAGGTCGCAGAATTGTAGTCCTGAAAATATTTGTCATATTTGCTGAAATGAAATGTACTTGTTCTGTGAGTCATCACCGAGAAATTTCCCAGAATGAAGTGAATAGATGTCACGATAATATCCACCGTGAGCTGTTCTGTTATTGATTCACTTTTTATTCCATAATCCAACAGAAGATGTTTATCATCCATTTTTAAATAGAATAAACTACCTTAAAAAATGGACAACTTGCATACAGCACTGTTTGTCCACTAGCAACCGACAGAACCAGGTCCCCCACAGAATTTAGCTGCGCCAAACAAATCCCTCAATCATTTCACTACATCTTATTTAGTTTCATTGCTGCAGTGTATACAAAAGTTAGTGAGTAATACTATGGCATTATACAATAACACTGGGGTGTTAGAGCAATGTAGAGCACATTTACATCAACGAAGGTATTTCCACGCTATCGTTTGAAGATCAGACCCGAGAGACCTGTGAACAAAAGCGTACATGTTGTGTGAAGTGTGCTAGTGTGCACTCTTGCGGCACCATTTGAACGACATCAGGATTTTATTCCCCAATCCAAATGACAGTCAACATTTTGTCCCGTTTAAAATGGGACATCTTAGTAGCAGAACTTAACCATTACCATTCTGTAAATATGCAGGTCATGCTTGAGTTGGTTATCATACATTTTGTGGTGAAGTAAGGCCACTGCCCCACTCAAGTTCCACATCACTACATCTCTCTCTCTCTCTCTCTCTCTCTCTCTCGCTCCCCCCCTCCCCCCTTGGTAACCAACGCTCCGCCGTGTTTGAAAGGCTCCCTGGCCTCGGCAGGTCCTTGTTGTGGCAACTCAGAGCTGAGTTGAATGTCTGGCTGCACCCGTTAAAGTATTGTCTCTGTATGTCATAAGGGGGCCGCAGGGAACTCTTCAAGGGGGGAGAACATGAAGTGTAGGGTGTAAAACCAGTATTTGCCTCGGTTAGGCCTGGGCAATAAAACAATAAATGATTGTATTGTGATAGACTTTTGATCAATAACAATATAAAACATGTTCAATATATATCGATAAGAGACTGGACCACCGACTCTAGCAGCTGGGTTTGTAACACAAACACGGTTCCATACTTATTTACAATATTTGAGTGTTTCTCATTGTTGTATCGACATTGGAGTAATTATCAATGAAGTAGAGTGGAAGGTCATATTAAGTGTTAAACAGAAGTGTTTAAATCCAGCATGGTAATTCCTAGTCTTTTTAGGTAACTACAATTATCAATAGTTATTGATATAGATCAATATGATCAAGTTATATCGTGATACGTCTTTCAGCCATATCGCCCAGGCCTAGCCTCGGTGCCAACTATAAAGTCTGTGTGACACGTTGAGTGCAGAGGAACACTGCCTTTTTATCTTCCTAATGGTTCTCTTATTAGTCTTATTACTTATTATTGTATTGGCAAGGCAGAGTAGTATAGTGACCCGCTCCACCTTGAAGGGTGGTTGTGCGCCTTCTAGTGCCCTACAAAAGAATGAATCACTTTATTTAACTACCACTGTCTACGGACTCGCGGGCAAATGAGCGCATCAGCAAGATGAGGGGAAGTGTTTCTAGAATCCCTCAAACGTTCCAAATGTTTTCCTTCGGGGAAGATAATTAAAAATGCGGCTGAGCAGTTTACTACATAAAAACATTGCCAGTAATGCACTCCTCGCCAGAGACTCGATGTAGCACTTTATGAACAAAGGTAACGCAGAGCTCATGGGACAACGCTCTTTGTTCTTGTTCTTCTCCAAAACCGAAGAACCGTTCGTATGCCGCCAAACGTTATTGCCTACATTCTGAGTTGTCTGTTTGAGGTAAAACAACAGGTATAGGTAGGCGTAATGCGATTCACATGGCTATTTATAGAGCGGGAGATATTGACGCAGAACGCTGGAGATACAGGGAAGTATCCAGTGAAGTACGGGCGTCTCGTTGGCGTGTGACAGGGGGTGAGCGGGGGGGTCCGGGGGGGCACCGCTGTCGTCTTAGACCGTCTGAAGGCCCGCTCGATTGTCCCCGAGTTAAGTATTGTTTATGATCGCCGGGTCACGTGACCACCGCTCCGGCAGTACTCCCCGTGTATTTAATGCTCATCAGTGCCTTCACTCCATTTCCCCATCACTTATGGCAACGGACCGATGGCTTCCTGCGCGCTGTTGACAGGCTAGCCTGAGAGTGCTGTTAAAGTGGTGCTAGACAGGTCCGAGTACCTGTAATTGTGTAGCAGAGCGCGAAGCGGGCCTCTCAAGGGCCCGGCTGTCATCTGCTTAAAGCGACAACTGCCCTATTTTTATCTGCCAGCCAAACTACCGAATCCTCCTGATGCCGCTCCCTCCTTCGCCCTCTCTCTCTCTCTCTCTCTCTCATCTGATTTGACATCTCCAGCCAGTTGGGCTGGTGCCCATTTCCATTCCTTCCATGTTGTTTTGAGAGTTCAGAAGCTGTTGTGGAAGAGACGCTGTATTAGCCACCTCCTGACCTCGCTCAGCCAGCTGTCACCATGACACTAAGCTTCAGAGGAATGGGCCCGTGCGCTCAAGGCCTTTTTTTCTTTTTTTTTTCCTTTCTTTCTACAAATCCTGTCAAATGTTCCACTGCTATTGACATGGCTTATCTCAACCAACGAGGATTATACAAGCTCTGCTGCTTTTCAACCTTTCCTGAGGGCCTTCTTGAGCTCTTCATAGAGCACTCTCTATGTAGCATTAATGCTAATGCCCGCAAAGTCTGCACACACACCGCCCATTTGATGCTGCGTTCCTTATGGATGACATGTCAGTCACAGGGTGTTGGCACAGTCCGTGCCAACACCCTGGCACAGACAGTGCCAACTGACAGTGCCAACTGTCTGTGCTCTGCCTGCTTCCCTATACAGTATGTATATACCGGGTGCCTTTCTGGGTCTGTTGACCCAGACTTGGGCTGGTTTCGTCTGACATTCAAACTCTGAGCCTATCGTTTTTTCGCCGGCGCTCCCCTCCGCGGTTCGTAGGCCATTGTACGGCGGCAGCTGGGCTTGTTCTCCTCAACATTATTCTCCAATCTCGTCGGCTTTGTGCAGAGGTAATATGTCTGGCTGCCAAAGCTGCCTGGCATTTCTGTCATGTGTAATAAATAAGCCAGCGGACGGCAAAGTACATCGTGTCCGCCGCCGGGGATGAAAAATCGGCGGGGAAATCCCTGTGATGTGTTTACGTTCTGCCGTGGCCTCGGTGTGAACGGAAAGATCATATATATATCCCCCCCCCGCCCCCCCGATGACGATGTAGGGCTGCTACTCCTCTCCTGCTGCCCCCGCCTATAGGAACCTGCAGCGCTGTGCTCTGGGCGGGGCTGGACCAGCTGTGCACTGTGCCTTCGTTCAGCGGGGTCGTGGATCCACACCCCATCTGCACTCCTCCCCGTCACCCCGGGCCTGCTCTTTACTCGCCATTCATTTGCTGTGTTTATCTGACGGACAGGCCGAAAATTCAATTTAATGACCTGCCTCCGAGCACGTAATATGATTTTTAAAGCCTGTTACGGTCAAGCAGAGGTGCCATTTGCATAATGATCCCTCCGAGATAGGGGCTGCAGCCGTTGCCATGGCAGTGGAGGAGACGGGCGGAAGAATGGAGACGGGAGCCCCGCGGATTGATGCGGGGGAGGGGGGGGGGAGGGGCATGGGGGGGGGGTTTCTGCAATGAGAGGAAAGCAAAAAAAAAAAAAAACCTTGACTGACTGAGTCTTCAAAAAGAGCAGGCATTAGAGGACAGTGCTCGAGTCGTCCTCTAATGGTATTGATCACAGGCTTGAGGTGTACTGCCTTAGGAACATTATGGTCTGTCCTGCTTTGCTCAAACATCAGCTGTGGCCGCTGGTGTAATTAGACTACCTAAGTGCCACGTGTAAATAACAGGGGAGTCTGGTTAGTGCTGCGTATTTCCTGGGTGCGACCGGGCGGTTGGCCTGAGGTTAACTCTGGGACACACGGGTTGCAGATGAGGAGGAAGGGGGGGGGGGCGGCGGCGGCGTGGGAGAGAGCGGGAGAGAGGATGCTCTTAACACGGCAGCACTCTGCCTGCTCATATCCGTCTGGCGTGGAGTGCACACTCAGCACAGCTGTGCTGCGTCCCCCTGGGCTCGCCTAATGTTTTAAATATTTCAAATGTCAATATCACGCTGTTTAGAGGATGTTGAGTCAAGCAGTTCTGATTGCTGCAGTAATTGACTTAATCGGTGTAAACATTAGAGGGGGGAGGGGGGGGGGGGGTGGGGGTTGGAGCGGTGCAGGAGTGGGTTAAGCAAAGTCACTTTGCTCTGTACTCAAGCGTCTCACTTTGCTTTTCGCTTTGTTTTCCAGACGGAGATCGCCAAAAGACTCAACGCAATTTTAGCTCAAATTATGCCTTTCCTGTCACAAGAGGTGAGTGTGCGCACGTCTCCACCAGACAAGATGGCTGCGCCGACACATCGCTCATCCTGTCAAGGGCCCTCTATTCTTTATGCACTTATTTTGGTTTCAAACCAGACGTGGCTAGGAGTGTTTGTGGGTAACTCACCAACTCCCCGAGCAAGTGCCAGTGA
>NW_028176912.1:22500-26427 GCF_964030765.1 Micromesistius poutassou
CACATATCACTCCCCACTTCATTTACTTTTAAACAAAACGCGCAAGTTCAAAGTTTTTAAAGTCTAGAAGCAGGGGGGGTGCGGCTCTCGAGTGTACATGAAGAGGGGCTGCGACTCTCATTGCGGTGAATGAAGGCTAACCCCCACCCCCCCCCCCCCCCCCCCCCCCGCGTGGCAACAGTTGGTTCTCCATGTGTCCGAGGGGGCTCTGGGGGCCCCTGGGATCCGACGGCCGCGTCCTGGCTGCTCGGCGTGGCTGACGGGCAGCCAGTCAAACGCCTCTCGCTCAGAGGCTGGTGACACGCTGGCCCGCGTTCTAACGCTCTCTGTTCTCCTCCCTGTGTGTCCTCTCCCCCACCTGGCCATACCTCATTACCGCCCCGGCTCCCGCTGACGTCTGCGGCACAGAGAGCACGGTAAGTGGCTTTGGTCTGTCTGTTGTTTGTTGTTGTTTGTTGTTGTTTTTGCTTTTGTTTTCTCTGTCTCCTTGGCGATGCCCTTATGTGTTATATTTTCTTCATCTTGTAATATTTTTTTTGGGGGGCAAAAATCAGACTCCAATCCGTTCCACTACTGAAAAGCGGCTTATAATGAGCTGTGATAAATGGTCTTTGTGGCACAAGTCCTCGTGCGTTTATTCTGGAAAAAGGGAAATGACTTGTATCACACAGGGGAGATTAGAAGGGTTGTAATTTCATCACAATTAAAGGAGGACTTGAAATTCCCGTCTTAAAGGATTTACGTGATCCTTTCTACTCCGTGTTTACCAGCCCACCGCCCCGCCCCAACCCCCCCACCACCCCCAGCACCCCCCCCCCCACCGCCGCCGCCACGCTGAATATTTATGAACGCAGGCTGGGCTTCGTTGTTTTTCGTTGTCCTCTCCCCTTCGCCCCTCATTCTGCCCCCGACCGGACCTGCTGCCGCATTTTATTTGAGCGGCCGTAATCTCTCGCTGGCTTGCGATGGGCCCGGCGAGATAGTGATTCCGTTGGCGGCGGCGGCGGCGGCCGGCGGGGGCTGAATGGGCGCAGTCATGTCTGAAGAAATGGAACTCCTGGGGCGATTAGCGGGGCTGTTCTGTCGCGGCGCCCTCGCCGTCCCCAGGTCATCTGATAGCGGAGTGGTGACTTTGGTTAATGACTCACACTAAGCATCTCCTCAAAGGTCAGCCTTTGTGCCCGGCCCTGGCCCCCTGCCCAAACATCTAGTCCGTCATCTCCGCCCCCCCGCTCCGCCCCGCCCCCCCGCGGAACTCCACCCCCCCCCGCCCCCGCCCCCGCCACTCTGGGAAGACGCTGACCTGGTCTGGGTCGGCCCGTATTGTCATTCGGGGGAAGGAGTCCAGGGGAAATGGGGCCATTTACAGGCAGGCCGCTATGAATGACTGCTACCCCCCCCCCCCCCCCTTCTGCTGGGGTCCAGAGTGAGCTGTCCCGGCTCCGGGGAAGAAGCACCGCTGTGTCCCGCCGCCACCCATCCATGCCTCACTGGCAGGATCTAGTCCCCGCCCCCCTCCTTTTTTTTTTTATTTCTTCATCTGGGCGCTCAAAGCCTGCGGTTTAAAAGCCAAGCGGGACTGACATGGTGCCCGGGCGTACCGTGGCAATCAGTGGCCACAACACACACACTCTGTCTGCTGCCCCCTCTCTCTCTCTCTCTCTCTCTCTCCCGGTCTCTCTCTCTCTCTGTCTCTCTTGTCTGTCTTTTTGTTGCTCCCTCTCCCTCTTTCACCCGCCCCCCCCGTCTCCCTCCCTCCCTCCCGGCCTGGCCGACTGCAGAGAAAGGGCCCTCTGTTTGGGCCAGCAGCACACTGGCCGGGTCCCTGTGAGGCTGTTTGTTGTCCAGTTATGAGGAGGAGGAGGGAGCCCGGCTCAGAAAACAAGCCCCCCTCTTTGAGTTCAGATAATGGCTGATTCTGTTGTGTGGCCAGCGACAGGCTTCTGTGTGCAAGGGGCTGGAGGAGGAGGGGGGGGGGGGGGGCCGGCAGCGGCCCCCGGGTGGGTGGGTGGGCAGCACGGTACTGTGAGGGCCCAGTGACTAAGTGGAGTGTGAGGCGTCCCAAAGTTTCCGACGGGTGATATTTTTAGCGTTTTCCCGGAATGCCAAATATGGGACATGTCGGTAGTACCGGGTGATTCCCGTTCCTCTCCCCCCCCCCCCCCCCGCGCGGATGCGGATGAATGCCACTGCTTTGTGGCGGAGAGGAGGAGGAGGATGACGACGAGAGTCAAGACGGTGTTGTCTTTGTGTTCCAGAATAACTCCATATCGCCGTCGGAGAGCCTGCGCACGGCCAGCGAGAAACACAGGAGCTCCTCGGACTTCAGCCTGGACTCCAAGAAGCGCAAGGTGGAGGAGAAAGACCGCTACGTGAGTGTTTGATCCTTGGGGGGACCGGGGGGACACACACACAGACAGGGGTTCAAGAGTGCCTCCAGACCCAAACAGAGCAGGGTCACCTCGAGCCTCACCTCCCTCCCTCCCTCCCTCCCTCGTGTCTCCACAGGACAGCGACGGGGAGAAGAGCGACGACCTGGTGGTGGACGTGTCCAACGAGGTGAGCAGCAGCACGCCGCCTCTCCCTGCGCCCCCACCCCCCCCCCCCCCCCCCCCATCGGCAGGACCCCTGACCCCCCGCCGGGACGGTACACACCAACACACACACACTCACTCATACAATCTGTGTCCCCCCCCCCCCCCCCCCCGACAGGACCCAGCCACCCCGCGGGCGAGCCCGGCCCACTCGCCGCCGGAAAACGGCATCGACAAGCCCCGCCCCCCCAAGAAGGACACGCCCAACAGCCCCGCCTCGGTGGCGTCCTCGGGGAGCACGCCGTCGTCCAAGGCCAAGGAGCTCAGCCACGTAAGGCCCCGCCCCCCCCACCCCCCCCCCCCCCCGGCGCTGTCAGTCGAGGACGCAGAAAGGGAGAAGGGAAATAAATAATAATACCAAAAATAAGGGAGAGAGATTTGTGCAAAAATAAATCTGGGGCATTTTCTACTGTGGATTAGCAATGGCTGTCAGGAGGCTTAAAGTGCATGACTAAATGTCAGGGATAATGTTGTCCTGCACCGGGATCAGTCAGGTCTCCTCCGTTAAGAGTTCAATGTATTTAACGATTCCCTCAGCCTCACTATGGGAGATTAAGGCCCGAGCGGCGGGGGGATGAGGACGGCTCCGTTCCCATTGTGGCTGTAATAGGTTTTGGAATAAATGGGAGTCTGTGCCTCCGTGGGACTGTTGGAGCTGTCGGGATCCGAGTGGATTACGTTCAGTTTGCTCTCAAATTGTCAGTCTGTGCTGCGCCCCGCTTCCTGGAATGTGAATCCCCCTCTCTCTGTCTCCTCCTGTCAACAGAACGACAAATCCTCCACTCCCGGCCTCAAGTCCAACACCCCCACCCCGCGCAACGACGCCCCCACCCCTGGCACCAGCTCCACCCCCGGGCTCCGGCCCATCCTGGGCAAGCCCCAAGGCATGGAGGCGCTGGGTGAGTGCTGCTGCTAAATCCTCCCCCCCCACTTCAGTGGAGATCCAGAAAGTGTTTGTCATCCCCTCTCTATTGTCTCAGGCTTTGTCACTCGCCGAGGCTCATCGTGTCCTCTCTCTCTCGCTCTCTCTCTCTCTCTCTCTCTCTCTCTCTCTCTCTCTCTCCCCCCTTTCTCTCTCTCTGTCTCTGTAGCAGCCCCCGCCCTGCGGACCCCCCTCTCCATCGCCGGCTCCTACCCCACCCCGTTCGCCATGATGGGTCACCACGAGATGAACGGCGGGCTGACCAGCCCGGGCGTCTATGCCGGCCTGCACATCTCGCCCCAGATGAGTGCGGCGGCGGCGGCAGCCTACGGCCGCTCGCCCATGGTACGGCCGGCCCCGCCCCGCCCCCCTCTCCCTCCAGCGGTCCCCTCGCCCGCCGCGTTGTCCCAT